>NC_057747.1:20854929-20971758 GCF_004010195.1 Chiloscyllium plagiosum | reverse complement strand
GTGTCCAGCGGAGATTCACATGGATGATCCCTGGAATGGTAGGTCTAACATATGAGGAATGGCTGAGGATCCTGGGATTGCATTTATTGGAGTTTAGAAGATTAAGGGGAGATCTAATAGAAACTTACAAGATAATACATGGCTTGGAGAGGGTGGATGCTAGGAAATTGTTTCCGTTAGGTGAGGAGACTAGGACCCGTGGACACAGCCTTAGAACTAGAGGGGGCAAATTCAGAACAGAAATACGGAGACATTTCTTCAGCCAGAGAGTGGTGGGCCTGTGGAATTCATTGCCACAGAGTGCAGTGAAGGCTGGGATGCTAAATGTCTTCAAGGCCGAGATTGATAAATTCTTGATGTCACAAGGAATTAAGGGCTACGGGGAGAATGCGGGTAAGTGGAGTTGAAATTCCCGTCAGCCATGATTGAATGGCGGTGTGGACTCGATGGGCCGAATGGCCTTACTTCCACTCCTATGTCTTATGGTCTTAATCTGAAAACACCCTACACCGGGTTGACCAATCACTGCAGATTGCCAATGGAATGTCTGACCAAATCAAACTGTTTGTCCCTGGTACCTTGCATGAATGTAGAACATAGAACATTACACGACATTACATGCCCTTCAGCCTGCGATGTTGCGCCGACCGGTGAAACCAATCTGAAACCCATCTAACCTACACTATCCCATTCTCGTCCATATGTTTATCTAATGACCATTGAAATATCCTTAAAGTTGCCAAGTCTACTACTGTTGCAGGCAGGGCATTCCATGCCCTTACTACTCTCTGAGTAAAGACCCTAATTCTGACATCTGTCCTATATCTACCACCCCTCAATTTAAAGCCATATCCTCTTGTGCTAGCCATCACCATCAGAGATAAAAAGGTTCTCACTGTCCACCCTATCTGACCACCTTGGTTGAGGCAGTTGGATTTTTACATCAGGAAAAGTCACGGCAGGTAGGTTAAATGTATGCCTTGCAACGGTGCAACACAGAAAGTCATTTGGAATCAACACAAGGCGATGTAGACTAAATACTGCACCAGACTTATGAAGAACCTAATTAGGTTTCCTTAAATCTAATGAAGTGAGTTTAATGTAATGAGGACTGTTTATCCCCATGACAGATAATAGATCAGTGTTCGCTCCTAGAGACTTTATTTTCCTCAGTGTTCTCACAGCAGGGGCACAACGCAAGCTCTAGATTCTCTGCTTTGTAGCAACATAGTTGTTGCATCCCAAAATCGCACCACTTAAGAAAAAATTTAGTAAACGCTACAAGCACAGTCCCACAACGCAGTTTTTATAGCGTACAAGTGAATTCTCGGTTCACCGGCCAAGTAATTTACAGCCAGACTGATTTCCAGCACCGAGATTTCATTAACAGTATAGTCAATTTGAATAGAATGATAAAGCATAGATGGAGGCCATTGTGCCCATCATGTCTGTGCCTGTTAGCTCTTTGACTGAGCCATCTAGTTAATTCCACTCTCGCAAGTCTTTCTCCAGTGGACTTGCAAATGATTTATTTTCAGTTACTGTCTGAAAGTTATGATTTCACCCACTTTCATGACTTTTTTTAACCAATGGTTATACCTTTGGCATACTTTTAATTTCTTCATTATCATGATAGAGGCAATGCTGGTAAAGCCACATTCACTGTCTCAAGAATGGGAGTGTTGTACTGTCACACTGTCAATGCAACTGTATGGATTAATGGGTGCCGACAGAAAGGGTTTGGATTCAGTTATTCACAGTGTAGGCTGGTGTCACATCCTTTGGCGAGATAGTGGTGCAACGGTAACATGAATGAATTAGTTCATCCACAGATGCAGCTAATGGTTTTGGGGGTGTGGGACAAGTTCAAATCTCACCACAGCAGCTGCCCTCTAACATACTCCAGCCAGTGACTTAGCTGAAGAACAATTACTTAGGTTCATCAATCCATGAAAGAATAAGATATTAAAATAAGAATATCTGCCCAGACTGGGTAGGGTTCTATTCCCTAAACATCATCATTTGGGGTTTTGTTTATATCATAATGCTTTAATGGGCTACTTCTGTGATGATTTCTGAAGCTAACTTTCAAATCATGAAGATTTGCTGAATTCAATGTCAGAACTGTGTGGTTGAACTCTGTTGCCGGCTTGTTAGTCCAGTATTAGACTACAACTGAGGCAGCAAGAGGATTTCAGGTTGAAAATTCTTTAGGCCTTTTCAAAGAGATAGCAAAGATATAGACGCAACAACTCTGTTTTAGTCGATTACTTAGTCTGGGAAGGTAACTGTCCACATTCTCAGGACACAGATTCCATCGCCACACATCTCCCTACTGCAAATATTTAACACACACCTGAGCCATCCCTTTACAAAATTCAAAGGAGATAGCAATACATACCTATTGTTGCGTTATGTCTCACCATTGGCATATCAGTGTACAGTTAATAGACATACTCATGATATCATCACTGCATGCGTCCAGAGGATATGGAAGTTTTAGACTCCATTTTATCTCTGAACATTTGAGCCAAGATACTGTACCAGAAGCATGCTCACCTGTTGTATTCTATTAGCTTATTATTATCCCAAATATTCAAGTACCTGAGAAATATAATGTTTGTATGTAATCATTAGATGGAATAGACATCTTGTTGGATTCATCAATACCACAATATCGCAAACAGTTTATGTAACAAAAAATAACATTACTATTGTCGCATTAAGTTAGACTCCCACTGCCCACAGGAAATAATGGCCACAAGCCAAATAATTCAGAAATACAATTATCTCAGAGGCATCAAAAACCAAGTCACACACATCCCACGGACATGCAACACTTCAGTTCCTTCATTATACATGGGTCAAAACCACAGGGTGCCATTTCAAAGCATTTACATGTATAGGAGCCCAGTACAATCCTCTACAGGGGAAGAGAGAGTTGACAGTTAATACCAGTCTTGGCAAAGCTGCCCTTACCCTAGGTACAGGAAAATCCTGCAACCTCACTGTTGCAGTACACACATGATCCGGAGAAGCAGCCAACTGTGGCTGGCTCATTGCAAACATCACAGCACCTGGCACTGCAGGTTTTTTGGCGACAAGATGAGAGTCAGGTGGAAACAAGGAAACACAAAGAGTGTGTATTTGCAGGGATAAGATTGGACCTTTCCAAGCTGGATTGAATCAGTTTAAAATTTCAGGTCATATATTGCCAGGCAATCATTTCAGTCATCCAATATCATATCACTGTGAAGCATTTGGGCACACTCACAGAAACAGGATGACTCTCTGGTTAAATGGCAAAACAAAACACAGTCTCTTCAAAATGATGAGAAAGAAAGGAAACCAAACTAACAGCTCAAGGCTGAGAATACATTTCAATCTTGCATATTGTACCGTGAGCTGTGTCTCTCTACTACCGGAGTAAATGAATGCGAAGCTAATTCTAGACTGCTCCTTGACAAATCAATTAGTGTCCACATTCCCAAATCTACAGAAATTCTTCTGTGCCACAAGAAGCCTGAGGCAAAGCTAGACAAGAAGAGTAAAATCGGAACCTCCCCCAGCCACCCTCCCAGTCATTCATCTAGGAGTTGAACACAGCCCTGCATTCTGCTCAGACATGTAATGGTTACATAGATTCACATGGACCGCAGCATATCAGCTGTACTGACATTCCAGGGTGTGACACAGGAAGTGCTGCAGCATTGCAGGGGTGGGCCTGAGGTGAAACATTCACCCAAGGTTTTATCCAACCACATACTACTCAAAGGTGCCCACTGTTCAAGCCAAAATTCACCCCCTCAACCAACATTGTTAGAGGAGAGGCCATGACCTAATGGCATTATCATTGGACTGAGTCAGATACATTAGGGACATTTAAGCGACTCTTGGATAGGCACATGGATGATATGTACCCTTAATTGTACTAGGTTTGTCTGATCTTAGAGTAGGATAAAAGGTTGACACAACATCAAGAGCCGAAGGGCCTGTACTGTGCTGTACTGTTCTATGTTCTATGGATTGTTAATCCAAAGACCAGATAACAGTCCAGGGATCAGAGTTCAAATCCTGCCATGGCAGATGGTGGAATTTGAATTCAATAAAATATCTAGAATTAAGAGTCTAACAATAACCATGAGTCCGTCGGAAAAATCCATCTTGTTCACTAATGCCCTTTAGAGAAGGAAACTACCATCCTAACCCTGGTCTGGCCGACACGTGGCTCCAGACCCACAGCAATGTGGTTGACTCTTAACTGCCCTCTAGGCAATTAGGGATGGGCAATAAATCCTGCCCTAGTCAGTGAGGCCCTCATCACGTGAATAAATTTTAAAAAGACATACGATTGCGTTATCATATTGCTGCTCTTGCAAAATCTGCTATGGACAAATTGGTTCCCACATTTCCCCACTGACAGTGGGGAACACTACAAAAAGCTTTAGCAGTAAACCATTTGGACTAATTGGAGGTTGTGAAAGATCAGGATGATGAAACTGATGAAATGACTGGACTGTGAGTCAGTGCTGAGTCTAGTAAGAGTTGGTGTGAGGGAGAGAGGGCATGGGTGTGTGTGTGTGTGAGAGAGAGAGAGAGACACAGAGGGAAGAGAGAGAGAGACAGAGGGAGAGAGAGACAGAGGGAGAGCATGCGGGAGAGACAGAGCTTGAGAAACAGGTTGAATGCACAAGAGTCAGACTGCAGTTGAAATCATTTCCTCGATGACTTGTCAAAACTAGGTGACGATTTGACTGTTGTTTTGTTTTTGAAGGTGTTGGCAGCTACACACAGCACACACTTGTGCAATATGAGATTTGTCACCAGTTATTTTACGACCAGATGCAATGAAAACTGATACTGGTACAGGCCTAGAGAATTTGAAGGACTTGTATTTGTAAAGCTGTTTTGAGAACTCCAAGCACTTTACAGCAGTGCCAAAAACAAAAGGGTATTCATTATTGTAATTTAGGAAACATGATAGCTACACACACACTGCACAAAACATCAGTGAGATAAAGATCAAATCATCCATTTCTCTGAAAGAAATAGATACTGATTGAGTGATAAATATCAGTGATAATTCCCCTGCTCTCCCTCAAGGTACTGCTTCAGAATATTGAGTAACCACCTGAGCCAGCAGAAATAGTCTTGGTTTAACATTTTATCCAGTAACACCTGATATTGCAGCACCCCCTCAGTCCTGCAATGGAGTGTCACAGTCGTTTCGATGTACAGCACAGAAACAGAGCCTTCGATCCAATTCATCCATGTCAACCAGATATCCTAATCTAATCTAGTCCCATTTGCCAGCACTTGGCCCATACCCCTCTAAACCCTTCCTTCCTATTCATATACCCATCCAGATGTCTTTTAACTCAGTGGCTCAGTCTGGAGGTAGCATGGTGGCTCAGCGGTTAGCACTGCTACCTCACAGCACCAGGGACCAGAGTTCAATTCCCGCCTCAGGCAACTGTCTGTGTGGAGATTGCACATTCTCCCAGTGTCTGAGTGGGTTTCCTCTGGGTGCTCGGGTTTCCTCCCACAGTCCAGGTCAGGTGAATTAGCCATGCTAAATTGCCCATTGTGTTAGGTGCATTAGTCAGGAGTAAATATAGGGTAGGGGAATAGGTGAGTTACTCTTCGGAGGGTTGGTGTGGACTTGTTCGGCCAAATGGCCTGTTTCCTTACTGTAGGTAATCTAATCTAAATTGCTGTAATTGTACAAGCCTCTGGTAGCTTACTCCAGATGTGCACCACTGTTTAAAAAAGTTGCATTTTGGGTCTCTTTTAAAACTTTTTCCCCTCTCACCTTAAACCCATGACCTCTACTTTTGGATTTCCCCCCAACACCCCAGGGAAATGACCTTGTCTATTTACTCTATCCATGCCCCTCATGATTTTATAAACCTCGAGAAAGGTTACTCCTCAGCCTCTGACGCTCCCAGGAAAACAGCCCCAGCCTATTCAGCCTCTCCTTACAGCTCAAACCCTCCAACCCTAGCAACATCCTTGCAAATCTTTTCCGAACCCTTTCAAGTTGCACAACATCTTTCCATAGCTGGGAGACCAGAATTGAATGCAATATTCCAAAAGTGGCCAAACCAATGTCCTGTAAACCTCAACATAACCTGCCAACTCCTATACTTAATACTCTGACCAATAAAGGCAAGCATACCAAATGTCGTTTTCAATATCCTGTCAACCTGCGACTCCACTTTCAAGGAACTATGAACCTGCACTCCAAGGTCTTGTTTGGCAACACTCCCTAGGACCTTACCATTAAGTGTGCAAGTCCTGCCCAAGCATACCAAATGTCGTTTTCAATATCCTGTCAACCTGCGACTCCACTTTCAAGGAACTATGAACCTGCACTCCAAGGTCTTGTTCGGCAACACTCCCGAGGACCTTACCATTAAGTGTGCAAGTCCTGCCCTGATTTGCTTTTCCAAAATGTAGCACCTTGCATTTATGTAAATTAAACTCCATCTGCCACTCCTCAGCCCATCTGTGTCAGTGGGGGTTGAAACTACAAGCCTCTGACTCATGGATGGCACAGTGCTACCCATCCAGCCAGACCTGACGCCAGAATTCTCCCAGACCCACCCAGTTCAAATTAAATGGGGAATACATTGCATGTTGAAATCATATAATTTCACAAGCTTTTTGTTTAGGACCCCCGCCCCCCCACCATGGCCTTTTCCCTCAAAGCATTGCTCCTCTAAGATGATCTCCATCCTCCTCCTCTGAAGTTTTCACCCAAAAAAAAAAGCTTACTCCTTTCAGAAGAATGAAGGTGATTCAATCCAATGGGAAATGCAGGGCAATAGCAAAATGAGAAACTAACAAAAAAAATCCAACAGTGATTATTATTGGTAATATACTTACAAACTACCAAAATCTACAACACAAATCACACAACACCAGGTTATAGTCCAACAGGTTTAATTGGAAGCACAAGCTTTCGGAGCTCTGCTCCTCCATCAGGTGGTTGTGGAGTACACAATTGTAAGACACAGAATTTATAGCAAAAGTTTACAGTGTGATGCAACTGAAATTATACATTGAAAAATACCTTGATTGTTTGTTGAGTCTCTCATCTGTTAGAATGACCATGATAGTGGTCACACGCGCACACACAGGTACTCCTGTACACAGACACAAACACACACACACGTGCACCCTCTCACAGACTTAGATACTTGACACTCACACACACAGATCCACTCTGTCTCTCTCAGACACTCAACCCCCCCATCCCAGACACACAGACACACGCGCACCCTCTCAAAGACTTAGACCACTTTACACTCACTCACACACACACTCACAAACTCCCACCCCACCATACATACGTACACACACACACACACACACACACACACACACAATGTTTGTGGGGTGAATTTGTACTTGCAGAGTTGCATTGCACTTGGTTCAAAAACTGCATGAATCCATGTAAGACACTGTTAACTCACTTTTTAGATTAGAATCAGTCTAAACATTATGGTTTGGAGATGCCGGTGTTGGACTAGGGTGTACAAAGTTAAAAATCACACAGCACCAGGTTATAATCCAACAGGTTTAACTGGAAGCACACTAGCTTTCGGAGTGACGCTCCTTCATCAGGTAATAGTCCTTCATCATTACCTGATGAAGGAGTGATGTTCTGAAAGCTAGTGTGCTTCCAATTAAACCTGTTGGACTATAACCTGGTGTTGTGTGATTTGTAACTTTGTACACCCCAGTCCAACACCGGCATCTCCAAATCAGAAAATCTAAATTCTTTTTGCTTTATTATGCATTTTTAGTTCTAAACTTTAAGCATGATGGGGTTGAACAGGGCACATCTAGCACTCAGTCAGATTAGCACAGCACAGGAGGCCATTCATTTCAATAAGTCTACTGGGTCTTTCAGCACACTTAAACCACTCCTACTCCCCGGTCCTTTTCCTTACAGCCCCATGATGCTCTTTCCTACCAGTATTTAACTCACCAGTTAATAATGGAAAATTGTGACTGAATCCATTTCCACTACCATTCAAGGCATCACATTCCCCAATCACAACAAGCTGCCTCATACGAAATGGTATCTCCTCACCTCACCCTCTGGTTCTTTGGCTAATTACAGTCAGAGAAAGTGAGCACTGCTGATGCTGGAGGTCAGAGTCGAAGGGTGTGGTGCTGGAAAAGCACATCTGGTCAGGCAGCATCTGAGGAGCAGGAGAGTCCTGATGAAGGGCTTATGCTCAAAACATAGACTCTCTTGCTCCTCGGACGCTGCCTGACCAGCTGTGCTTTTCCAGCACCACACTCTTCGACTCAAATTACAGTTGACTCCACTATGTTCTTCACAGTCTTTCTTCAATGTGAATTGGTTTTAGAGAGATTGAAGAATTTAGACCATTATTGGTAGAACACGGAACTTTCCTTACCTGTATTGGCGAAAACGTGATTTCAGCCCCATTTGTTTAATATTCGCGCAATATTCTTATAACACAAAGTCACACGTGAATGAGATAATCGCGTTATAACAGAATCAACTATACCTTAAATTCAGCTCCTCTGGTTACTGACCAGAATACCACTGGCTAGTGTTAATGCAAAGATTCATCTTAAAAACACAATCTATCAATGTACATTACATTCTTTTTACTGATATACACAACCAGGAGAAAAGTGAGCACTGCAGATGCTGGAGATCACAGGATCCTGATGAAGGGCTTATGCCCGAAACTTCGAATCACCTGCTCCTTGGATGCTGCCTGACCTGCTGTGCTTTTCCAGCACCACACTCCCGACTTGGATATACACAAGACATACATCCATAGTATACGCATGCAGATTATAATAATTGTGGAAGAACTTATTCCATCTAGTGAGTATAAATGATTTAGAACTTGCAATCCACCAGAAACAGTGGAAATGGTTACAAAATGAGAGAGAACATCAGGTGTGGAAGAGGATCACACTGGACTCGAAACACTAACGCTGGTTTTTCTTCCTCCACAGACTTGATGTGTTTCTCTGGCAATTCTCAACATTTGCTCCAGATTATTCAACGTCAAAAGGCAATTGGGTGGTCATTTGTGGGAATTAAAAACACACAGCTATGGGGATGGACGAGGAGAACGGGGCAATCTGAACTACTCTACAGACAGAAGGGCCTCCTCCTACATACGACTGTGCGCAAATCCATGAATATGGGAGCAGGAACAGGCTCATCAGAATCAATCTAAAAGACAGCTCCTCAACTGAGTCATCCATAGAGAGATGTCAACAATCGTGCATAACCGTGCCAAAAGAAAATAACACACAATTCAATGTTCATGTCAGCAGGAATCAAAATGGTCAACAAAGTATCACTTATTTCAAAGGCGGCTAATAGTTTTATTCAGGAATGTCACAAGTTCTCGGTCTGACAGTCCAATGAATGTGTGTCCTTGACTGCTACAAAACTAGCAATGCAGCACTGCTCCATCTGGGTCGCCTGCCAATGTATAAATATTCCTCTCCAGATGCTTACGACCTCATGAGGAATTAAAAGGGAGCTTGCCTAAGGACAATACTCCCTATATCTGGAGCACTGTGACTTTGTTCATGTTTGCACATGAGCCTGCCTACGGTACTTGTTGTGAAATGTAGCGGGCACTGTCCGAAACCCTGAGCGAGTGGATGAGCAGAGGCATAACCTTGACTCTGTGCCAAGAGTGAACAGCATCCCGCCAAAGCGAAGATCAGTGTTACACTGATTAACGTGAAGGTTGTCCCTTCAGTGCTGGGAAGCAACAAAATACTCTCCACTCAAGAGAATCAATGTCAGCAAGAGATCAAGCCTGATAACACTTCCACACAGGCGAGATTGAAGACTGGAGCTTTTTTTTTGGTTCATTCATGGGATATGGGTTTTGCAGTAGAAGTCCACCCTTAAATGAACCTTGAGAAGGCAGTTATGAACTACCTTCTTGAAACACTGGAGTCCTCGGAGCATCTGTACACCCACAATGCTGTTAGAGAAGGAGTTCGAGGATCTTATCCCAGCAACAGTGAAGGATTAGAGATCCAGTTCCAAGTCAGGATGGCTGTGTGCTCTACAAAGAGCAGAATGAAGTTTGTAGCAATTCTGCTGAACCTTGACAAGGTCGATCATAGAGTCCCTACTGTGTGGAAACAGGCCAATTGGCCCAACAACTCCATGCCAACCTTCTGAAGAGTGACCCACTCCTCTATCCTATTACGCTACACTTACCCCTAACCACTGCACCCGGCCTGCATATTCCTAAACACTATGGTCAATTTAGCACGGCCAATCCACCTTAACCTGCATATCTTTGGACTGTGGGAGGAAACTGGAACACCCAGAGGAAACCCATGCAGACACAGAGAGAATGTGCAAACTCCACACAGACAGCCACCCAAAGCTGGAATGGAACCTGGGCCTCTGGCGCTGTGAGTCAGCAGTGTTAACCACTGAGCCACCGTTGATATTTTCTATGTAAAAAGAAACAGAGAACTGTGGATGCTGGAAATCTGAAACAAACAGAAATTGCTGTTGAAACCCAGATCAGGTAACATCGGTGGAGAGAAAACATAATTAAGGGCCACCGGACTGAGAACGTTGACTATGCTTTCCCTCCACAGGCGCTGCCAGAGCTGGTGAGTTTGTCCAGCAATTTCTGTTGAAGATAATTTCTATTGTGGGGAACTGGGGAGTAGAGTTTCATATTAAAGGGTCTTTCATTTAAAACAAAGGCAGAGAGGAATTTCTTCTTTTAGAGTAGGGGCAGGAGAGTTGGCCATTGTCGCGTCAGGGCTTGTGACCCCAAAGTTTCATCCACAGGCCCCACTTGGAGAAGCCCTGAGGATGTGGAAGTGGAGTGCAAGGAATTTGTGGGGTGGGGGGGAGGGGTTTGCAGAGAGGTCAAATCTGAAGAACCGCAGTTATTTCCAAGGGATGCAGGACGTGGGTGAAATGGGTAGCACTGCTGCCTCACAGCACCAGGGACCCACATTCGATTCCATCCTCAGGCAACTGTCTGTGTGAAGTTTGCACATTCTCCATGTCTGCGTGGGTTTCCACCGAGTGCTCCAGTTTCCTCCCACAGTCCAAAGATGTGCAGGTTAGGGTAAATTGGCCATGGGAAATTGTCTTGTACTGCCCAGGTTAGGTGGATTGACCATGGTAAATGTGGGGTTACGGGGATAGGGTGGACCTGGGTGGTATGTTCTTCAGAGGCTCAGTGCAGACTCAATGGGGTGAAGGGCCTCTATTTGCTGTGTAGGGATTCTGGGATTCTATGAAAGGGTTCAGAAAAGATTTACAAGGATGTTGCCAGGGGAGGAGGATTTGAGCTATAGGGAGAGGCTGAATAGGCTGGGGCTGTTTTCCCTGGAGTGTTGGAGGCCGAGGGGTGACCTTATAGAGGTTTATAAAATCATGAGGGTCATGGATAGGATAAATACACAAGGTCTTTTCCCTGAGGTGGGGGGAGTCCAGAACTAGAGGGCATAGGTTTAGGGTGAGAGGGGAAAGATATAAAAGGGATCTAAAGGGGCAACCTTTTCACACAGAGGGTGGTGCGTATGTGGAATGAGCTGCCAGAGGAAGTGGTGGAGGCTGGTACAATTACAGGATTTAAAAGGCATCTGGATGAGTATATAAATAGGAAGGGTTTAGAGGGATGGGTGTTGGCAGGTGGAACTAGATTGGGTTGGGTTATTTGATCAGCATGGACGGGTTGGACTGAAGGGTCTGTTTCCATGTTCTATGACTGAAGGAGGGTAGGGAGAGGTCATGCATGCTTTTGACAGTGAGGGAAGAGGATTTTTTTTAAAAGCACTGCTCACAACAAAGGCAATATCGTTACTTTACACAAACAGAGAGATCTCGAGAGAAATAACGTACTGTTCAGTAAAAAGAGGTGCTTCCCCAAAGCCCTGGACAACACAGCTAGCATTTGGGTGGGGAGAGGGGGATGGAGAGAGAATTGCAAAGGAGGAGGGAAGTAAATAAATCTCATTCCAACGTCTCCAGGACAAGCAGTGCCGAGGATTCAACAATGATTCTAAGTGGGAGCAGTGCAGCAAATCACAGGCCCACCTCTCCAACCTCTCGCTGCAGGATGCCTCCTGAGGCCTCACATTCAGCTGCTCATTATTCCTGGGAGCTGAAGAGGCTCCAGGAACTGGCAATAGGAAGGGAAAGTTCACTCCGATCAGGCAAAAAAAACACTCAGCACCGTTTGCAGAAGACCAGTCGCCACTTCGCTGGTGTCGCCACTGGTGTCAAGCCCCATGGCATCAGGAAGGGAGTATTTGAAAGTAAAAACAAAATCCCCAGAACAGCACCGCGCCAGGCTCTCACAATTAAACCTTCTCCGAATGTAAAAGTTGGTAAACGTCACCCACAGTGTCCATAATATCCTCTGACTGAAGAGAGCAGGGTTTCTCTGTGCTTTTCAGCCCTGTATCCCCATGTGAATATGGAGGCCTTATACATCATTAGCATCTGAATATGTAAATTAACAGACACACACAATATCCCCTCATCTGATTACAAGGGCTGCACTGCAAAGGCAACGCGGTTGGAGGAAAGGCATTGGGGTGGATGTATTCCGCATGACTTAGCACCATCCTACCAAAAGAATGGGGCTCTGCTTACACAAGGCTCTTTCTCACAATGTCATTCTGCTCATGAACTAGATATACACTGAAAATCAATGGCATGAAAGATTCCGCCTGCCTCATCATTAAATCAGTGTGACTGTTCCCCAGCACGGAATCAAGGGGGGCTTTCTATGACTGGCCTTATTCATAGCCTGTCACCTTAATAATAACTGGGAAAAGAAAGTGCCTTCTTCTCTGCTGGAAGTTTCGGGTTTTGGTGGAGAACCCAGGGAGAAACTACCTCCCTTTTGGCGGGTGAGAACGAGGAACACAGACGGAAGGTGATTGATTGGAGGAGAGTTGGAAATTGTGTTGAAAGCAGCAGGTTGATAACGATCTGCAGTACACTAGTTCACACAGGCCAGTACAAACACAGTCATCAACTGGAACCGGAGAAAAGGCAGGCCAAAGGAAATATTTGCAGGGTTATGGGGAAGAGAAGGGAGACAGAGGGAAAGACAGTCGGTGGGGGAAGAGAGAGAGATATTAATGATCTGATTTTTTTGGAGAGCTGACAGGTCTAATGGTTTAAGGGCTGTGGAGTATGGTTCTATGAATTCTTCCTGTGATCTCAGAATGTTACTGCTATCGTCTGGGTATTTAAACGGACTCCTTAACCCACTCTGGCCTGTCCTCCTCTGTCTCTCACATGTCTCTCTTTGCCTGCCTTCCTCCCTATGACAGTGCCCCCACTGATCATCTCCATCAGCGCCAACTTCCTTACAATTGGAGAAGGAATTAAGAAATCCAACTCGACCATTATTGGAGGTGAAACAACTAGACTGGAAGGAAGGTTCCTGCAACCACATGACTACAGCCATTTTTAATCAACCCATTCAGACTTGAACTTGGGCCTTCTGGCCAGAGGTAGGGGCACGACCAATGTGCTCAAGCTTTTATAATGAAGAAACTTTCAAATGGCTCAGTGTGACTTTGCGTCTCAGCACTGCAACAATCTAAACGATACATGCGAGACAGGTCAGGTAGTGTGAGAGGTGCAAACTTGTATCTCACTTTTAAAACAAGAGTCACTTGAAATCCATTAAAATTGAAACAGTACTTCAAATGCAAAAGGAGAGGTGCATTCAAAATAAAGTAAGAGTCGGTCATTCAAATTCTGTGGAATACTGTGCCATTCAATAAGATTGTGACTGATGTGTTTGTGTTTTGCATTCCACATTCCCATCGATACCCAATGAGCTTTAGTGCCTCTGCTTAAGAATTTATCTCCTTCTGCTCTCCACATGTTCATTGCCCCTGCTTCCAGCACCTTTGGACCCAGAGTGTTTCAAATCACATCACCCAGAGAGGAACACACAATCTTAGTTTGTCCTGGAAGGGTGACCTCTAATTTTAAAACTGGCCCACTAACTCTGGACCGGTGACAAAAGGAACCATTCTTTCCACGTCCACTTTATCAAGGCCATTCAGGATTTTATACACTTGCATTCCACTTCAACACATCACCCTGTTCCCTGGCCAACATCTCTGTCTCCAATTTGCTGCAGTGCTCCAGTGAAGCTCAGTGCAAGCTGGAAGAACAGCACCTCATTTTCTACTTGGGAACTCTAAGTGTTGTGGGATTCAATGTCAAGTTCAGCAATTTTAGGGCTTGAAGCACCTTCTCCCATGTCCTTAGCCCAACACCCACACATGGTCTGTTATTGTACACAACCCACTGTCAGCCACTAATCCTCATTAGTAGTTCTTCATTCTCCCAGTCAAAAAGTGTGGTGCTGGAAAAGCACAGCCAGTCAGGCAGCATCCAAGAGGAGTAGGAGAGTCAATGTTTTGAGCACAAGCTTTTCATCAGGAACAAAGAGGAGGTTAAACTCAAAATATCAACACTCCTGCTCCTCGGATGCTGCCTGACCGGCTGTGCTTTTCCAGCACTACACATTTTGATCCTGATCTCCAGCATCTGCAGTACTCACTTACTCCTAATTCATTGTCCCAGGCGGATCATTAGCCATTTCTTTGGCTGTCCAACTGTTATAGAATCCCTACAGTGTAGGGCATTCAGCCTAACAAGTCCGCACCAACACTCCGTACAGCATTCCAACCAGACTCACCCATATACCCTCTCTCTCTCTAACCCTGCAAGATCGAGGGCAGGTAAGAGGCCAGCACGGGGTGTCCAGGTGGATGGGGTGTGTTGGAGGTGGGAGAAGGGGTCGTCAGAGGGTGGGCGAGTATCCTGGTTGAAGAAGTAGGCGCGGAGGCGAAGGCGGCGGAAGAATTGTTCGATGTCACGCCGCGTGTTGAACTCGTTCATCCGGGAGCGTAGGGAGGCCAAAGCTGCACACAGTATTTGAGATGTGGCTTAACTGATAGCCCTGCATGGTAGTAGTATAACCTCCATACATGGACCATTGCTAGCTCCATTTCAATTGGAGTCATTTGGTTAGAAGTCACATGACACCAGGTTATAGTCCAACAGATTTATTTGAAATCACAAGCTTTCAGGTGACCTGGCAAAGGGACAGCACTCCAAAAGCTTGTGATTTCAAAGAAATCTTTCTTCATAGAATCCCAACAGTGTGGAAACAGGCCATTCAGCCCAACTGGTCCACGCCGACCCTCCGAAGAGCATCCGACCCAGACATCTCCATACCTTGTATTTCCCATTGCTAATCCACGTAGCTTGCACATTACCTGGACACTCTGGGCAACTTTGCATAGCCAATCCATCTTACCTGCACATCTTTGGACTATGGGGGGAAACCGAAACATGCAGAGGAAACCCACACAGTCACCAGAGACTGGAATTGAACCCAGGTCCCTGACACTGTGAGGCAGCAGTGCTAACTACTGAGCCACCATGCTGGTATACAACCTGGTGTCATGTGACTTGACTTTGTTCATCCCAACCCAACCCTGGCACCTCCACATCATGGCTACCATTTAGTTGTCACATAATAGCAGTATCAACTCTCAACAACAACTTCCATTTACAGATCACCTATACATAATGTATTTGCTGTTAGAGATAGTTGCATAAGCTTTGCAAATCATGCTTATTTTAAGAGGAGCAATGGGTACATTAACAAAGTATCTTGGCTGAATAGGCCTCTCGGCACCTACCTTTCCAGTCAGTTTCTTGGTTTGTTCAATACTGGAAGTTCTCTTCTAGATATACAGGATAGTGAAGGAGGTGTTTGATACATTAACTTTTCTTGGTTCAGCATTAGGTATTGGAGTTGGCAGGTCACGTTGCAACTGCACAGGACTTTGGCTCGGCCACTTTTGGAATATTGTGTGCAATTCTGGTCTCCATGCCATTGGAAGGACGTTGAGACATGAAAGGATTTAGAAAAGATTTACAAAGATATTGCCAGGTGAAAGGGCTGGAGCTACAGGAAGAGGCTGAATGGGCTGGGTCTGTTTTCCCTGGACAGTCGGAGGCTGAGGGGTGACCTTATAGAGGTTTATAAAATCATGAGGGGCATGAATAGGGTAAATAGACAAGGTCTTTACCCCAGGGTGGGGTAGGCCAGAATGAGGGGACATAGGTTTTAGGGTGAGGGGGGAAAGATTTAAAAGGGAGCTATAGGGCAACATTTTCACACAGAATGTGAGAATGAGCTGCCAGAGGAAGTGATGGAGGCTGCTACAATTGCAGCATTTAAAAGGCATTTGGATGTGTATATGAATAGGAAGGGTTTGGAGGGATATGGGCCAAATGCTGGCAAAATGGAACTAGATTTATTTAGGATACCTAGTCGGCATGGATGAGTTGGACCAAAGTCGATGTTTCTGTGCTGTATATCCCTATGAATCTAAACCACATTACAAGTTTCAACTTACAACATCAAGGAAGTCACTGGCACAAGTATTGCCGCATATATTTTTTATTCTCCATGTACTGTCTTCAATTATCTACAATGAGATGATCTAATGAGAAAATAGATCTTTCTTTTTAGTAACTATGTGTACCTGTTTCGACATGAATCATCTTTGGCGCAGCAAACCCTCTATTATAGTGTATCTTCCGATGTTTATGCTGAACTGCTAAATACCTCAGCTCATTTGGAACTGCGCACAGGAGATGACTAAACATGCACATTGGAGCTAACACATGGAAATATGCGATGTTACTGAATGTGTCTGCTTCTAACCTCTCTTCCTCACATTGTAAGAAACGACACCAAGTGACTGTCACTTTCCCCAGCAGTTCTTGTTCACTCGAGGCAGATCTCAAGTGAAACAGCGATGAAACATATTGAGTATTTTGCTACATTTGTGTTGAAAAACGTAAGGTGAACAAACAGAAATATTCCCTTACTCATCAACGTTGCAAGACCAGTTTCACTTCAGAATTTAACAGGGCAGTCAAATTATTAGCAATGAACTTGTGCATTCTGTCGGAAATCATAGAGATGGACAGCACAGAAACTGACCCTTCAGTCCAACTTGTCCATGCCGGCAGATATCCTAAATTAATTTAGTCCCATTTGCCAGCACTTGGCCCATATCCTTCTAAACCCTTCCTATTCATGTACCCATTCAGATTAGACTACTTTACTTTTGATTAGATTACTTAGTGTGGAAACAGGCCTTTTGGCCCAACAAGTCCACACCAACCCTGTGAAGAGCAACCCACCCAGACCCATTCCCCTACATTTACCCCTTCACTTAACACTACAGGCAATTTAGTATGGCCAATCCACCTAACCTGCATATTTTTGGACTGTGGGAGGGAAACCCACGCAGACACGGGGAGAATGTGCAAACTTCACACAGACAGTTGCCAGAGGTGGGAATTGAACCCGGGTCTCTGGCACTGAGGCAGCAGTGCTAACCATTGTGCCACCCCATTCAGATGCCTTTTAAAAATGTTGAAATTGTACTAGCCTGCACCACTTCCTCTGGCAGCTCATTCCGTACACGCATCACCCTCTGTGTGAAAACGTTTCCCCTTAGGTCCCCTTTAAATCTTGCCCCTCTCACCTTAAACCTATGTCCTCAAGTTTTGGACTCTTTCAGCCCAGGGTAAAGACCTGTTCTATTCACCCTAGCCATGCCCCTCAATTTTATAAACTTCTATAAGGCCACCCTTCAGCTTCTGATGCTCCAGGGAAACTAGCCTGGCCTATTCAGTCTCTCACTAAAGCCGAAATCCTCCAACCCTGGCAACATGCTTACAAATCTTTTCTGCACTCATGCAAGCTTCACACAACACCAGGTTATGGTGAAACAGGTTTACTTGAAAAAACAAGCTTTCGGTTCACCTGATGAAGGGGCAGTGCTCTGAAAGCTTGTGTTTTCAAATAAACCTGTTGGTCTATAACCTGGTGTCATGTGACCTCTCACTTTGTCCACCTCAGTCCACACCAGCACCTCCACATTCTACATTCTGTGTTCGTTGCAAATGGTAAATCCTAATCAGATTGGGATGCGTAACATTAAAATAGAACACCTCTACAACCATTGGGACAGATTGAACAAGAGTTCCATTTCTTTGTGAAAACGTAAAACAGAAATTTGGTCATGACTTGTTTGATGCTGTTCTTTGTGCTAACAACTCCTGACTTGTGCAGCCATGAATAACCCTCAGGCTAAGTTTGCCTGATTTAGTTCAGGCCAAACACACTGTAGGGATTCTATTCTATTCTACTCTATGGCTGCGACCATTAGAAAGCAGTGGTCACAGATTCAGAGATGTACAGCACAGAAACAGACCCTTCAATCCAACTCGTCCATGCCAACCAGATATCCTAAATTAATCTAGCCCCATTTACCAGCATTTGGCCCATATCCCTCTTAACCCTTCCTATTCATATACCCATTCAGATGATTTTAAAATGCTGTAATTGTAGTAGCCTCCACCATTTTTTCTGGCAGCTCATTAATCTCTTCTCATGTGATCACCACCTTTGTCCATCTTCTTCCTTTTTTAAAATGCGGCTGTTTTGATCTCTTTGCTTTTCTCCTCCCCAAAAGTTCAAAAACAATACAATTTAGAAATCAGCGATTACTGCTCCTAGAATTTGAGGAGATCACCTCTAACACCTCAAAATACCTCAAAAGAGGAGCAACTCTCACAACCACAATGTTTTCCTTGTCCTCCATCTTGGATTACCCAGAATCCAAAAAAAAAGACACCTCACCAGAGACCTTAACAAACTGACACTAGCCGGACCAAAACTCTGCAGCAGTATGAGCACTCTAGGTGAATAACTGCAGATCCCATCACTGCAATAAATTACAGACACCTATTCTCAAAATTGCCTACAATGCAGGCATTACTCAAGTATGAAAAAAAAAGTGTCACTGCAAATTGCACAATAGCTCATTTTGGTTCCCTTGAATAATAATGAATTCCATTTACAAAGCAATCTACAATCTCTACGCTACATCTTCACAGGTAGACACTTTGTGAAATGTTTTTCAACTGAACTAACTTGTGGATTCTCATAACCCTTGCTGCACCATTAAGCACAGAACACTGTGTAGATGAGAGCAACAAACACAGAATACAATGTGAACATCTAATTTGATATTTCTTTAATTGCAGGCTTTTTTTAAAAAAAAGATTAAATTTACTCTTTGAACGATCCTGAAACCTTCAACAAATAAAACGGGGTTTTAAAAAAACCAAAAGAAAAGGAGGATGCTGGAAATCCGAAACAATAAAAACAGAAATTGCTGGAAAAGCTCAGTAGGTCTGGCAACACCCGCAGAGAGAAATCAGAGTTAGCGTTGAGTCCAGTGGCCCTCCCTCAGAATAAAATGGGGTCCTAGGTTAGCAGAAACCTTCCAGTACCTTCAGAAATACTTATGCCGGGATGCAAGAGCTCAGTCCAGATTATCACTGGCATCACGCTGATATAATGCTGTGGGAGGTGAAGGCCTGGTGGGTTTAATCACTACTATTAATCCAGAGACTCAGGTAATATTCTAGGGACCTAGCTTTGAATCCTGCCATGGCAGATGGCAGAATCCAATCTTAAAAATCTGGAGTTAAAGAGTCTGAGATGAAATACTTGAGCAGTTCATTCCTAATTTTATTGGGTGAAACCATTATCCACTGTCAGTAATGCCCATTTGGTTCACCAATGTCCTTTAGGGAAGGAAATCTAACACTCCCTCAGCTTGTATGACCTACAAGAGACTCCCGACCCACAGCAATGTGGTTGATTCTTAACTGCCCTCTGGGCAATGCGGGACAGGCAATAAATGCTACCCTGGCCAGCGACACACTCATCCTGTGAATGAATGAAAGAAAAACCTTCACAATTCTGTCCCTGACTCTATCCTCCAACTCTCCAAAGTTAGTAATTTGACCAATTTTGTAGTCACCCATCTAACATCCACACATCTTCAGCATCAAATGTGGTCTTAATGGTCACCAGGGACTTTTATTTTAAGAGTACAATAAAGATCACATACGGATGCGAGCTCGTTGTTCATGGTTTACTCCTAAAGCTATCAAGTTGATGACAGGAACCAACTCCACAAAGAAATGTTTGCATAAAATGGATAAGCTTCCCATTCAGTAAGGATTATGGAGTCATAGAGATGTACAACACAGAAACAGATTCTTCGGTCCAACTTGTTCATGCCGACCAGATATCCTACCTAATCTAGTCCCATTTGCCAGTACTTGGCCCATATTCCTCTAAACCCTTCCTATTCATATACCCATCCAGATGCCTTTCAAATGTTGCAATTGTACCAGCCTCCCCCACTTCCTCTGGCAGCTCATTCCATACACACGCATCATCATAATGTTCATCCGGACGAGAGACTATTCAGGTACTCTTACTCTGGAGCTGTGTTCAGGCGATTATCTGACCTCATTGTGCAACAACGCACTCCCACTGGGGAACGCCCATTCATCTGTCCAGAATGTGGGAAGGGACTCATATGGTCATCCCACCTGCTGACCCATCACCCATTACACTGCGGAGAGACCATTCACCTCCCTGAGTATGCACAAGCATTTACTCAGTCATCCATCCTGCTGAGATACCAGCAATGTCACACTGTGGACGGACTATTCATCTGCTCCTTGTGTGGAAAGATATTTGCTAACTCATCCACTCTGCTGAGGCACTCACAAATAACTGCAATGATTGGACTTTTCTGTTAATTGCATATACGCCTGAACCATATTTATTGGAGTCTTGACTTGCTGAAGCAAAAAGCACCAATTCATTTTCAGGGAGTGTTCTTCTGGACAAAAGTCATATCAGCTCAGTGTTAAATACAGAGTGTGTTAAATCTTTTCAATATCTCTGACATAAGTTATTTTCTTGTGAAGGGCTTTCCCTCTCTCTGCTCTTCTCCACCCTCACCGCCAACAAGATTGAGGAGCTCTGATCTCTTAAGTGGGTGTGACAAAGAGGGTGGAGAAAGACGACAAAATGTAGTATTTAGATTTCCAACCAATGTTCAATAAGATGCCAGGTAAAAGGCTTCTGTGTAAAGTAGAAGCTCACAGTGTTTTGGGTTATCATGGACAGAGGGTTGGCTCACTAACAACAACCTGACAAAGTTAAAAATCACACAACACCAGGTTACAGTCCAACAGGTTTATTTGGAAGCACTAGCTTTTGGAGCGTCGCTCCGAAAGCTAGTGCTTCCGATTAAACCTGTTGGACTATAACCTGGTGTTATGTGATTTTTAACTTTGTCCACCCCAGTCCAACACTGGCTCCTCCAAGTCATAACAACCTGATGGTTGCGATAAATGTTAGTTTTTAGGTTTGCAAACTTTAACTAGTGGAGTACCACAGATCCATCGATACGGCTGACTTGGATGAAGGAGGAAACTGTATTGTTAGTAAATGTGCTGACCAAGATGTGAGGAGGTTAGGCTGGACCTGCAAAGCAAGAAAGGTATTGAGGAAAACAAAATGATAGATTGAGCCTAATTGTGGGAAACTGCGTTGATGTCCATTCTGGGAGGAAGTAAAGAAAGGCAGAATAGTTCTTAAATGGAAGAGACAGCAGAATGTTGCATATCAGAGATCTGGGTGTCCTTCAATCACAAACAGTTGTATGCATGTACAGCAATTAAATCAGAAAAACAAGCAGATTTATAGCCCTGATTTGCAAGTCTCATTGTGACTCTACAAGGCATTGGTGGGAATGACCTCAAATACCATGGATAGTGTTGGGGATACATATTCATATTTATGGATTATACGAAAAATTGGAAGATGTGGATCTGCTTGGACACTTTCTGAAATGTAAAAGATTTTTACATTGTTACTATTTGGAAAATAAGATCAGATTTATTGTCTGTTGTGATTGATAGTCAATGACTTGCGAGAAAAATACAAGTAAAATCTTTAGGGAGATTGGAGATGAGATTTATGGCAATTAGCTCCTGGAAAATGTGGCTTTTCAAAAAACTATGAAGAATTATTATTATTGATGATTTTCCCAGCAACACTTTCTGGTCTTGATCTGCGTTGTCACTGATCTAAATGGTCAGTAAGGAAGGAAATCTCAGATGCTGCAAGTCTGTCTGAACTTAGTCGCTCAGATGAAGTTATGATTGCATCCCAATCAGTCAAGTATACCTCTCACGTTTCATAACCACTTCACCTCCAGAAGTTAGTCACCCAAGTCTCAATTCAAGGAAGCAGACTCTTTAGTAACTGTACATTATCAATGTTGAGAAGTTTTTGGAGAATGCATCAGCATTTATCACGGGGCATGCCTGCTGAGGTTGAACACCACACAGTGCAGCATGCAACAATAATGACAAGGAAAAGGATGGCAGCAGTTGGAGAAGGGACTGTGCAACATACAATCTCTGCTGTTCTAGCTGCCCTTGGCTAAGCTAAGAGTATGGAATGATCACAGAGCATGCTGGAGAAACTCAACAGGTCTGACAACACCTGCGGAGAGAAAAACAGTTAATGTTTTGAGTCATAGAATCCCTACAGTGCAGATAGAGGCTATCCAGTGCATTGAATTGGCACCTATCCTCTAAAGAGCATCCCACCCAGACTCCATCCTATCCCCGTAGCCCTACAGCACCATGACTAATCCACCCGGCCTGCACAACTCTGGACATGATGGGCAATTTAGCACGACCACTTCACCTAACCTGCACATCTTTGGAGTCCAGAACAACTCTTCTTCAGTTCTCTCTTTAAGAGTACGGACCCTTTGATTAATCTCAACACTCCTGCCTTTGGAGTGAAATCAGCCACCCGAGGTCTATTCAGTAAACCCCACCAGACAGTGCCTGCTTGAAATTTATTAGAGTTGGCTAAAAATCCTCCTACAGTCAAATAATGCACCAACATCTGCAGTAAAGTGAAAAATGACTATTTGGCCCATGCACATAATACATTAAATGCACCCCAAAGCAATACCTTCAGAAGAATGGGAAATTCGAAAACACATTCAGCAATAAACTTTAAAGTATTCCAACTTCTCAGCTGCTTAATATTTGGATTTTTGCACAATAACGGCCTAAAGTTTTATTGGAAAAGAATTAACCAACAAGCTGCAAGTTTATCGAGAAATCAGTCTGAGCACCAATGGCCTCCATCTCCATCAGCCACATCGATCCCCAGTGAGCAAGCTGTGCTTCATGTTATACCGGGCTCTCCAGTCTCCAGAAGGGTGCCAGGGCTGGTCTACAGTAATACACGCTGGCAACCATTCTATTTCCCCTCATAGATTAGTGTCAATAAAGAGTGAAGCTGGAAAAAGCACAGCGGGTCAAGCAGCAGAGGAGTTGGAGAATTGATGTTTCAAGTTGGGACCCTTCATCAGATGCTGACTTGAAACATCTGCTCTCCTCCTCCACTGATGCTGTTTAACCTGTTGTGCTTTTTCCAGCTCCATACTTTATCGACTCTGACCTTCCAGCATTTGCAGTCCTCACTACCCTTCATAGATGAGGCATGCAAGTCACAGGGACCCGGGTTCAAATCCTGCCATGGAGGAGTTCGAATACATTTTAAAAATCTGGAATTAAGAGTCTAATGATGACCACGAATCTTTTGTCAATTGTCGGAAAAAAACCCATCTGGTTCACTATCGTCCTTTAGGGAAGGAAACTGCTGTCCTTACCCAGTCTGGCCTACACGCGTCTCCAAACCCACAGCAATGTGATTCAGTCTTAACTTGCCTCTGGGCAGTTCGAGACAGGCAATAAGTGCTGGCCTAGTCAGCAACGCACTCATCCAGTGAATGAATGAAAGAAAAGTCATGGGGAACGACTTATTACCAACTCATTTAACTCAATCATCTGTCTCCTGCATTTCAGAGGTTACAAAATACTCACAACCTAGTTCCTGAAGTTTGCAATGAGCCCAGGTTTACAATCATGCTGTCAACTCTGATCTGTCGTGAAGCCTGACTGAAGGCTTGCAAGTTAGGGAATTCAGGGAAGTATTCTAGATAAGCAGTCATAAAATCAATCTCTTGCTATGTCATAAGTGGCACATACAGGGTGTGAAGAAGAATACCACAATGCCCTGTAGTAAGTACATGCGAGTTAAACAGCCACGAGGATCCAGTTCAGTTTGAGTAAAAAAAAGATCAAGCTGACATTCTGCCGCAGTAATACTGAGGGAATGCTTGACTGTTGCTGGAGCTGTGTTTTATAAATAAGGCATTAAACACTATCCACTACGTCTGCCCTCTCAGGTAGGCATTAAAGATCGCATTACCCGGGGATGTTTTATCAGGGGTCCTGCTGAGATTCATCGTTCAACTAACAATCAGCAAAACACGACAAGTTATCGGCTAATGTAACATCATTGCACGTGGGAGACTGCTGCATGCCAAATGGCTGCTCTTTCCAAAAGTGGCTCCACTTGAAAATTCCTTCATTGGCCATGAACTGCACTTGATCATCTTGAGATGGTGGAAGATGCTTTGCAAATGGCAGTTCTTCCTTGCAAAGGTTATTTTGATGAACTCTCCAATGGTCCTTACAAGACCTCCTGCCTCCAAAAAGAAAAGAATGCCTACAGCATCATCTCTGCATGTAAAACAGGTGCAATGGTCTTCGACGCAAACACAGATCAGGGTGTTGAAATTCCACGTCGTGAACTGCATCAGCTTTGTAGCTGGCAGTCTGGAGGTACACTCACTAATGATCTGCCATTTTAGTGCCACTGCTCACAAGCATATTGCCTCTTGAAATTTTTTGTGGAATAGAAAGATGGACTGGGAATACATTGTGAATGATCAGTCTGCCAGATATGCTGTATGGATTCCATCCTCAGTTTGCACGTTCTCAGTGTCTGAGTGGGTTTCCTCTGGGTGCTCCCATTTCCTCCCACAGTCCAAAGACGTGCAGGTTAGGTGGATTGGCCACACTAAACTGCCCATAGTGTTCAGGGATGTGCAGGCTCAGTGGGTTAGCCATGGGAAATGCAGGGTTACAAGGATAGGGTGCAGGGATGATCTTTGGAAGGTTAGAGTGGGCTCGATGGGCCAAATGGCTTGCTTCCACACTGAAAGAATTGTATGAACATTACGTAGGTCTAATAGTCTAGCAATAAGACCACTGGGCAATTGTCTCCTGCTGTGGAGAGCCAGCGGTTGTGTGAAGGAGTGGTAATGGAGTGGAAAGATTCCAGATTTACATGGTCCTCCCCAACATATTCATGGACTCTCTACAAGATGGTATACGGGCAATCAACGTCTTGCTTCCAACAGTAGTCTCCATTTTTGCCAAGCTAATTCCATTCCTGGGAAAATACACAACCAGTATTCAGAATGACTGTACAGGTTCATGAAGTGTGTAACTGTTATGAAACACACAACATTCAATGAGGCCTAAGACAAGCACAGGGGAATAGAACAGGATGAGAAAAAAAAATCTCCAACTTATTCAGATGAAAGCAATTTTTCAGGAAAGATGAATAAATCATACATAGGAAAATCAATTTTTTTTCTGGAAACTGTATAGAGACTATTAACTTTTCAAGATTGAAAGGCTGCACAACATAACTGAAGTGCTGAGTAGATTTATAAGCAAGTTACATTTGCTAACAAAACCTATTAAAAGGCCAAAATTAAATAGACTTTTTTTTCCATTTAAGCAAGTGAAATAGAGTTGTATCAGATATCTCTAGTTGCTTGTTGATGCAGTACTCCAAATTTGCTGCAGTGAATTACAGAGAAATAATTAGTGTGTTACTCTAAAAGCAGAGAGGTACCGTCTATCACAATGTATCTGAAGGGTGGCATAGACTACTAGAAAACATGGTCTCACCATTATAATTCGTCACTGTCCAATCTCATTTCACGTTTCTTCCACCAAACTCATTTTTACAAGGGCTTGTTGCTTTTCTAAGTCATCCTGAAATTAATAGCTGGGAACCCCGGGCCATATCGCGCAAATTTCTGGAGTTAACACCTAGAATTTCTATCTGTCCAGTCACATTCATCACACTCCGTGCTTGTTGGGATGGGCAGAGACTCCAAGATGGACTTTGGACCTCAGTTGATGGATGGATGGATGCCAGGCTCAGTCATCACGTGTCTTTCAGATAGGGCTGAAGTTACTCAGTGGGACTTGAATCTGAGAGAGAGGGCACTGAAATGCAGCATTTGCACATTCTTCACAACTCACGGATGCTCAGAACTCGGACTTCAGTGAAATATGCAGCCGCCAGAAGGTGCAGAAAAGATTGACAAGAATTGTACCCCAGGGACCTCACTTACTGGACAGACCAGTGAAGGCTGTGGCAGCAAAGGTTGAGAGAAGACATTAAGGAAGTGTTTAAAAATCATGACGAGTCTGGACAGAGAAACCATCTCCATTGATGGAAGGATCAGGCAGCTAAGGACATATTCAGTTTAGCTAAGGGCAGCTAAAGAGCCAAACATAACACAAGGAACAAGTCTTCTTGATCAACAGGGAGATTGTGATTGGAATATGCTGCCCGAGAGATCGTGGTGGACACACATTCAATTGTGGCTTTCAACTGCAAATTCCTTAAGGGAAAACAATGACAGGGCTACGAGGCAGGCAGGGGGCTAGCAAAACCGGCCATCATAAACATGACAGATTGAATGGCCTCTTGCTGTGCTGTAACATGATAGTCTCAATGCAGGTCTGATGTGATGTAATGGTTCAGAAAAACATTAATGATCTAGGGATACGTCAATGAAGCCAACCTCAAACTTTAAATAGCAAAAGGTTTCTATTTGATCTGCCCCCTATCTTACAGATGATTCTAGAGCAGTCTCTCACATAACTCAACTCCCACTTCCCCCATACCCCTTACACCAACACCCACCCCGCAGAAATGTGGATGTTGAAAGTATTAGGAAAGTATTTGAAAAGCAGTAAATGTTTCTCTGCCACAGTCCAGGGCAACAGCTCAGCCCAACAATGAAAACGGTTCAACTCATCATTCAACACAACGGGATGATGGGATCTTGCTGTGCACAAAATAATCTGTGTTGTGGGCTGGACCACAATCAATCAACTGCTATAGCATCCTAGGAAAATTGCAGCAAGCCATATTAGGAGTTCCATAAAGATTTTAATTCCAGTTGCTATACGAAGGTGTGGAGGGTTTCAGCTACAGGGACAGGCTGGGGTTCATTTCCCTTCAGCGTCACAGGCCGAGGGGTGACCTTTTGGAGATTCATAAAATCATCAGGTGCATGGAATAGTCAAGGTCTTTCCTCAGGATTGGGGAATCCAGAGGGTGTAGGTTGAAGGTGAGAGGGGAAAGATTTAAAAAAGGGGCCTCAAAAGGGACAACTTTCTGGATGTAGGTTTGCTCACTGAGCTGGAAGGTTAGTTTTCAGACATTTCATCACCATACTAGGTGACTTCCAGCTCAGCGAGCAAACCTACTTCCAGAACCTCAAACTGAGCTAGAAATCTTCTCAAAACTTGGACAACTTGCTCCCACACAGAGGGTGGTGCATGTAAGGAATGAGCTGCCAGAGGAAATGGAGGAGGCTGGTACAGTTACAACATTTCAAAGGCATCTGGATGCCTATAATGAATAGGAAGAGTTTACAAGGATATGGGCCAATTTATTTTTGTTTGCGTTTCTAACAGCCATTCTCTGTTTGTTCCTCAGTGTATTGCCTTGACTGGCAAATGGGACTAATTCAATTTAGGATATCTGGTTGGCATGGACGAGTTGGACCAAAGGGTCTGTTTCCGTGCCTTCCATCTCTATGACTCTAAGCCTCTGCTTCCTTTCTTCTCCAAAGGAATACTTTGATTGTCCCAAAGCAAACTTTAAAGGCAGGTCTAGAGATTCAGGAGCTTGACATCAATGCAACCAGGTCAGTCTTTATTATCAAATCATGTTGAAACACAATTTCTCTGGTCCTACAGCCTGACCGTCTCTTATCCATTCAGGTCTACAGCTTCTTAGAAGTGGAGTCGCACGTAGATAGGACAGTGAAGGCAGCATTTGCTATGCTTTTCTTTTTGGGTCAGAGCATTGAGTATGGAAGTTGGGAGGTCATGTTGTGGCTGTACAGGACATTGGTTAGGCCACTGTTGGAATATTACGGGCAATTCCAGTCTCCCTCCTACGTGAAGGATGTTGTGAAACCTGAAAGAATTCGGAAAGGTTTTACAAGGATGTTGCCAGGGTTGGAGAGCTCGAGTTATTGAGAGAGGCTGAATAGACCAGTGCTATTTTCCCTGGAGCGTCAGAGGCTGAGGGGTGATCTTGTAGAGGTTTATAAAATCATGAGGGGCATGGATAGGGTAAATAGACAAGACATTTTCCTGGATTGGGGGAGTCCAGAACCAGAGGGTGCAGGTTTAGGGTGAGAGGGAAAGCTTTAAAAGGGACCTAAAGGGCAACTTTTTCACGCAAAAGTTGGTGTGTGTGTGGAATGAGCTGCCAATGGAAGTGGTGGAGGTTGGTTCAATTTCAACATTTGAAAGGCACCCGGACAGGTATATGAATAGGAAGGGTTTAGAGAGATATGGGCCAAGTGCTGGCAAATGGGACGAGATTAATTTAGGATAACTGGTAGGCATGGACGGGTTGGATCTAAGGGCTTGTTTCCATTTTTTTTTATTAGAAGGGCTTGTTTCCATGTTTGTACACCTCGAACTCTGGCCTTGGCACTCAGAGAATTGTGAAATCTAAAGGTTAATAAGTACACTTTTAAATGTACCATGAGGTGAATCTAGGTTTGCAAACATTTTTGCTAAAGTCACCCCATCCAGGAAATCTCAAGTAAAGAACCTGTAGGGGAACACCCACAATGCTGACCTGTACCATCTCAGAGGGGAAAGGACATGGGAACATCGCTGTGTGCAAGTTGTTGTCCAGGTCACACAGCACCCTGACTTGGAAATGTATCTCTGTTCCTTTACTGTCACAGGGTTAAAATCAAGAACTTGCTCCCTGACCAACACTGTGGTCATAACTGCCCCCAAGGGAACTGCAGCAGTTCAAGAAAGCAGGTTCTTGGGGGCAGTTAGGAATGGGCAATAAAATGCCAGCCAGGCCCATACTCCGGAATGGATAACAAACATACCTGAATGGAATCAGGCTAATAAAATGAATGTCAGAACCTGCATCATGTCAACCTTCAATTGACTTTGACCTTTGCTCCCAGAGGCAGTTGTCTGTCTGTGTCACTACTCAAATAGGCTTGTGACTAATTGCACAGAAAATGAGTGGTTGCAGCTAGCATGGACAGGCAGGATAAAAGGTTTTAACCAGCTGGGGCCTCTGCTAACTAGTGCTCAGTACTGCTGCTCTTTTATCCAAATCAGAGGGAAGAAGAAAGCACCTTTCTCCCACAACCTTGCAGCCATTTTCCTCACTCATTCATTCTCTATTTCCCACTTTGTTACCACGATCCATTATCCCTTCCCCTCTCCTCATCCAGCTGGTGAATTTTGTCCATTTCACCCTCCGGTTGTGGGTTGCGTTCTGCAGTTTCCACCTTTCTATATCCCAGCTTTGTCCCATTTGCAGTGAGCACTCTCCTTCGCCATCAGGCCAACGTGATGCCACAAACCATGAAGGCACAGCCATAGCTAAGGTCTCTACACTTAATTCCACATATATTGGCACTGGAGGCAATTCAAAAGAGATTCATTCGGCTAATTCCTGAACTGAGGGGGTTGACTTATCAAGAATGGCTGAACAGGTTAGGCTTTTATTCATAGAACATAACGGCCCCCGATGTTGCACCAACCTACGGAACCAATCTGAATCCCATCTAACCTACACTATACCATTTTCATCCATGTGGTTATCCAATCACCATTTAAATGCTGTTAAAATTGGCAAGTCAACTACTCTTGCAGGCAGGGTATTCCACGACCCTATTACTCTCAGAGTAAAGAAACTACCTCTGATATCTGTCCTATATATATCACCCCTCGATTTAAAGCTATGTCCCCTCACGCTAGCCAGCAGCATCTGAGGAAAAAAGGCTTTCACTATCCCACCTATCTAATCCTCTGATTATGTCTCAAAGAATTTTTTTTGTATTCATTAGAGTTCCGAAGAACGAGGGCTGATCTTATTGAAACATACCAAGATTCTGAGGAGGCTTGACTAGGTAGATGTTGAAATGTTTTCACTAGTGAAGGAATCTCAACCTAAGAGACGCAGGTACAGAAAAAGGGAATACTCATTCTAAGCTGAGACGTGGAGGGATTTCTTATCCCAGTGGGCAGTAAATGTCTGGAAATTTTTTGAACCAGAGAGTAATGGAGGCTGGATCATAAAGTATTTAAAGAGGAGGTAGGTCAATTTTCAAAATAACACAGAGTTGAGGGCTATGAGGGGCTGGCACAAAAGTGGAGTTGAGGCCCGAGACAGATCAACCATAATCTTACTGGGGGGAATCTCAGACCTACAAAATTCTAAACAGGACTAGACAAGGTAGATGCAGGGAGGAAGTTCCCAATGGTGGGTGTGTCTAAAACCAGGAGTCACACTCAGAATTTGGGGTGGACCATTTAGGACAGAAAGGAGGAGATATTTCTTCACCATTTCTTCCAGCTGCCTACCACTTTAACACATGAGCCTGCTCCCTGGCCAACATCTCTTACTGTAGTGTTCCAGTGAAGCTTGATGCAAGCTGGCAGAACATTCCAGAATATAGCAAATGGCCTCCTATTTCAAAGACCGCAATTTCCCTCCCATGCGGTCAACAATGCCCTCCAGCGCATCTCCTCCACTTCCTGCACCTCCACCCTTGAAACCCACCCCTTCAACCAGGATAGAACGCCCCTGGTCCTCACCTTCCACCCAGATACAACACATCATCCTCCGCCATTTCCACCACCTACAGTCAGCCTGTGGAATTCATTGCCACAGGAAGCAATTGATGCCAAAACAATGAATGCATTCAAGAGGAGGATAGATATAGCACTTGGGGAGAATGGGATCAAAGGTTATGGGGAGAAAGTGGGATTAGGCTATTGAGCTGTGCCTTTCCCAGGGCCACACTTTATCAACTGCCTACATATCTGCAAAATATGCATCACAACCCCCATCCATACTTGACCTCCATTAATATATGCTACTGATAAATCCATGACATTGGCCTTGATGCAGAGAACGCTTTATAATGAGATGACGGTTATCATTAATGTGTTACAATAGTTATGGATGTGTATTACTTCAACCAGGTATCAGATTGTTGGTTTAAATAAATCACACCTTTTGACGACATGTTTCATATTTGAGAGAACGATTTTTGATCAGCGTGGTACACACAGTCAAGAAAGGGACAAAAGGTGTCATGACCTAGCTCTGTGATAATTTGTAAATGGCTTTCTCACTAGACTGGTTTAGAGAGTGGGTCACTGGGCTCGAAACTTGAACGGTTTTTCTCTCCACAGATGCTGCCAGATCTGCTGCGTTCCTCCAGCTCTTTGTTTCTGTTTAGAATAGTGATTCCAATAAACGTAGGCCAACGTGGTGGCTCAGTGGTTAGCACTGCTGCCTCACAGTGCCAGGGACCCCGGTTCAATTCCAGCCTTGGATGACTGTCCATGTGGAGTTTCTCCTAGTGTGGGTGTGTTTCGGTTTCCTGCCTCAGTCCAAAGCTGTGCAGGTTAGGTGGATTGGTCTTGCTTAATTGCCCACAATGTCCAGGGGTGTGCAGACTAGGTGGGTTAGCCATGGGAAATGCAGGAGTACTGGGAGGGGGTGGGTCTGGTTGGGATGCTGTTCAGAGAATTGGTGTGGAGTCATTGGGTTGAATGGCCTGGTTCCACACTGTAGGGATTTCTATGACTCTATGAAATTAGGGGCAAAGTTGGGACAGAGTCCTAAATGCTTATGTTACATACAAGGTAACTGCCTTCGTCATTCTGAATCGCTCAATCACTCTCAGAACCACAAAGATTTGAAACATTTTCTCCAAGTACAATGTCAAGTTTGCCAGAGTAAAATCAACTGGGATGTTTTGCGTTTTCTTTTCAAAGTGGATAGCATGGGAATTTCACACACTCACCCTCCCACTTTGTAAATTCCTCAGTGAACAGAGGATCAGTGGGAAATCATTCAGCTGTTCAAACCTGCCCTGCAAACATATCGGATCATGACTTTATTGACATCTGAACTCCAGCTTTACGTTTTCATGAACTATGAAGCTAATTTGAAATGTTCAACTCACCCTCCCAGCCTCAACAGCTTGCTGGGGGAAAGAATGTTCCAGATTTCCAGTGGCTTTGAGTATGGCAAAGTTCTTCCTGACATCAACCCAGAACAACCTAATTCTAATTTTAAAAATTCTGCCCTCTTTATCTGTTGCCAGAGGCAACAGTTTTTCCCCTCTACCTATCCCAAACCCTTTAATTATTCTAAACACACCATTTACCTCCTCCTTTAATCTTTGACACTGAGCATTAATGATAAGCAGACATGTTAATCATCTGAAACAACAGCACTCCCGTTTAATGAGTCCATTTGATTCACAAGATAATTAAAGACAAGCTTCATAATTTTCCCCACCTTAATTGATCCATCTTGAGATAGCCTGACATCTGGCCATTGTAGCAGACAATTACTTCAGAATTGATTCCAGGATTTTGCCTCCACCTTGCAATATCACTCTCAATAACATGAGAGAGACAGTCTAACCCTCCACAGCTCTGCTCACTTTGAAGAAAATATATTTTGGAAGGAACAAGAAAATAAATCAAAATACCTCGATAAAGATGCCCACCATATCTCCGTGACAGCAGTGTCATCGCTAAGTCAATCCCATGTGACTGAATTCGGCCCAAACTCTGAAAGTCCCCTTAAATAGAAGCTGCAGATGTTTGAGATCTGAAACAAACACAGCGGATGCTGGAGAAACTGTCAGCAATTCTGTTTCAGTCTTCACAGTTGATATCAGAGTTGACACAGAGTTTAGTACGACACCAGATTCAAGCTGTTAACTATCTCTCTCTCTCTCCACTGATGCTGTCAGACCTGTTGAGTTTCTCTAGCACTCTGACTGGTTGTCCTATAGAGTATTACCTTCTCTACTTCGGTCCATTTTTACAAAAGCCACTGGGACATACCTTGTTAATAGAAGTTCTCCTACATGCACCTGCACAGGGTTATCCTCACTTCACATTCTATACCCCATTAGCTAGGCCTTGCTCATCTGTCAATCACTATTATTATTTCTGTAACCAATGTGATGATTTAGCATGTTCATCTCTAATTCCAATAGCTTACTTCTAATATTGAAGAGGAAGCTCATTCTCAAGAGACCAATGCAGTAGGAACCTTTTACCATCTTTACGCCTCTCTTCCATTTGAACTGCTTTATTGCCATCTATGGCTGGACAACTAATAATCACTTTCTTATCAAATTATTAAACTGAATCTTGAGGAAACCCTTTAACAATTATTCAGTTGTGTGCCTGGCTTCTGGCAGTGGAACCATGCATTGTTACAATAACCGTACAAAATAGCCATTGAATATCAACCGAGTGTGTGTAATGTGCTCAAGGATACAACTGTATGCGATGTGCTCAGGGATACAATGTCCTATATAAGAATGAACTTGCACTTACATGTTCTTATTCCCATCCTGAGGCGATTCCAAATTGCTACACAGCAATTGCTTATTTTTGATGTGTATTTCACGCTGTTATTTAAACAGTTGCGAAAGCCACATAACAAAAATGAAGAAATTAATTTTTGTTTTGGTTGGGAAGTAAATACTTGAGGACGACAGAGAGTCAACTCTCTCTTTTGCTCTTTCTGAAAGCGAGACTAAGGATCATTTACATCCATCCGAACAGTAGGCAAAGGAGCCATTGGAACATCTCAATCAAAGCACTGCACAATTAGAAAGGCAGAACTTCCACAAACTGGGCAATGGGGAACATTCTGAAAACCAGGATTTTGCCTCCACCTTGCAATATCACACTCAATAACATGAGAGAGACAGTCTCACCCTCCACAGCTCTGCTCACTTTGAAGAAAATACATTTTGGAAGTAACGAGAAAATAAGTCAAAGTACCTTGATAAAAGGTGCCCACCATATCTCTGTGACAGCAGTGTCATCGCTAAGTCAAATATTCAATCCCATGTGACTGAATTCTGCCCAGACTCTGAAAGTTCCCTTAAATAGAAGCTGATGTTTGAGATCTGAAACAAACACAGCGGATGGTGGAGAAACTGTCAGTAGCTCGGTTTGTCTTCACAGTTGACCAAAAGTGCTGGGGGGGGGGGGGGGGGGGGGGGGGGGGGGGTGCAGTGAAAGCAACATGTAAAAATCTCAGGAAGGGAAATCGCTGCATCACCACCATATGTCCCTTTTCTCACTCCTGCTTGGCTCACCACCAGCGTGTCATCAGCTTGAAGCTCAGGAGAAGATGACACAGCTGCCAGGCAGAATTGTAGTCAAGTGACAGCACTCAACCATCGCAACATGCACAGAGGTGAAAACATGAAGGGTCGGACAGCTTTTGTACTTTGAGCCATTCACAAATGGCTCTAATCATCTAATTGTAGTCTAAATAAACAACACAGGAAGGGAGTGGGACAAAGAACATTCCACTGAACTGCATCTATGTTATGGTCACCATTTGAATTCACCTTCTTTGCAAAGATCACATTATCCAAATTGAAAGTGGATTCATAGAATACAATCCCTACAGGTATGGAATCAGGCTATTCAGCCAACATGTCCACCCCGATCCTCCGAAGAGCATCCCATCCAGTCTCCCCCCCTATCCCATCCATGTAACCCTGTGTTTTCCATGGCTAGGTTGCACATCCCTGGACACTATGGGCAATTTAGCATGGCCAATCCACCGAACCAGCATATTAGGACTGTGGGATGAAACTGGAGCACCTGGAGGAAACAGACACAGAATGAGCAAACGCCACACAGATGGGAGGCAATAGTGATAAATCACCCAGCCACTGCGCTGCCCCTTGAATTAAGGCAGGTGGGACTAGATTGGGTTGGGATATCTGGTCGGCATGGATGGGTTGGATCGAAGGGTCTGTTCCCATGCTGTACACCTCTATGACTGTAAATGATTAAAGCTCAGATTGGCACTCTCCTGGGGACACCAAATAATATTTAAACAGCTCAGCAAGAATGTTGAAGGACATAGGGTCTGAAGGAAGAGTTTCTCTTTTTTTGAATTTATTGCTGTCCTTCAGAACTGAGGGAATGTTAACGTAAATGGGCCCCTGCTCTCTGAATCATAATATGACTGTCACAATGATAATTCTGGAAACAGACATCCTGCTTTGAAGCCAGTGCAGACACATTTCATTTTGTCTGGGTCTCTAAGAGGAAGCTGGTGCATTGCATGCAGTCATTAACCTTTCTTACGTTAACAGTACAGCTCAAGCCTGCGATCAGTGAATCAGCACAACGTGTCACCTATTTAATGCACAGCAAACCGAGGAACATTGCTGCAATTTATACGCTATGCGCAAATAGGATTATTGGACTCTCAGCCCCATCACTGCTTATGAATATCACTGAATCCAACCAAACAAAGAATATGGAGCTACCCTGAACTGGATCATGAACTGTGAGCAAAACTCAGACCAACAAGAATCTAGGTTCATGTACCTGTCCCAGCTTCTTATAATGACACACACAGCAATTAAGGCACGCTAAACAGCACAGATAGATTTCATGTGGAAAACTAAATCAATGGACAATTAGCCATATTAGAGGCTGTACTGGCATCCTTGGACCAACAGGTGAGACAGTTTCTTCCTTATGCACCCAAAAATTAAGCAATAGGTTTGTTCCTCCAATTCAGAAGGACAGATACCGCTGTGCACCCTCAGACTACTCTCTGGAACCTCATCTCCAAACTTCGCCATCACTTCCCACGGTTTTCAGGATATGGGCATCAAAAGGTACAGCCAGCATTCATCACCTACCCCCTGTTCCTCCGACAAGGGGGGACGTGTCACTTCCTTGAACCAGTAGAGAACAATTTCCGGTCTGGATGGATCGAGGTTATGACAGGAGCACACTGATTTAATATAACTGAGCCATTAAATTTCAAACATACTCCATTATTACTTTGGAATTCAGCCGATGACTTCAAAAAGCCAATTGCAGGAGAAAAGCAGAAGAATCAATTCGATTTCATGTTGCAACTTTATATAGAAATGGGGAAAATATTCCTCACAGAAAAAAAACAGTATGGACATCTGGTCATTTCCTCTTAACCTACAACTCTAACTCTAACCCAGGGTTATCTAAACTCCACCCCTGAGGCTACAGGGTCCCCTTGTAACCAAGCCCTCAAAGTCCAAACACCCAACCTCTCACATAGGAGGGATCTCATTTCTAAATCTCACGCTACATGGCCATCAGCAAGGGATGCAACAAGCTAGAGGGTGATGTCAAGGGTAGGTGAGGGTCCTCAGTGTGCTCAGCAGCTCATCAAAGAGGAGGTCAACTCTAAAATCAAACCCTCACCCTGCTGCAGTTGAGAGATGCATCACACGCTGTAATATCGGATCCTGGATTTCCAACACTGTCATCTTGAATTTTCATGAAATCACAATACCTGAATCATTAGCCCAGTCTTTGGATGCAGTAGATGACAATTACTGTGCTTGTTAGTCATAATTTGAAAGGGCAGCACAGTAGCTCAGTGGTTAGCACTGTTGCCTCACAGCTGCCAGGGACCCAGGTTTGATTCCACCCTCAGGCAACTGCATGAAGTTGGTACATTTTCTATGCATTTACATGGGCATCCTCCAGGTGTTACAGTTTCCTCCGTCCGTCCAAAGATGTGCAGATTAGGCGGATTAGCCATGGGGAACTCAGGTTTACAGGGATAGAGGGTTGTGTTTGGATGGGGATGCTTTTCAGAGGGCCTCAATGGGCCAATTTGCAGTCTCCCGAAGACTCGTCTTCCCAAAACTGGGGTGAGGGGGTGACTGGGTGGAGCGAGTTGGGGTCTCCATTGGTTTTGTGAGCTGAAATTTTGGGGTCCTGAGGCAATATGGTGGCAATGGTACGGTGGACCTCTGACCAAAGGTACAACAGCTGCAATCCCACTCCAACAGACCCAGCACTCCTCACCCACACCATCCCCCACAAGTAACAACACCACACCCTGATCTGACGTTTCCCACAGAAATGTTGTGGCAATTTTCAAGATTTGATAATAGGATGGGAAGAAGCAGGGAGTAATTTTGGAAGCACTCTCTACTAGAAGTGATCTCATTTCTAAATCTCAAATTTGGGTTTATCAGCAAGGTATGCAACAAGCTGGAGGATGATGTCAAGGGTAGGTGAGGGTCCTCAGTAGCTCATCGAAGAGGATGTCAACTCTAAAATCAAACCCTCACTCTGCTGCAGTTGTGAGAGGTGCATCGCGTGCTGTTGTATCAGCAAACTCAGCATGGGAGGAGAGTGGGAAACAGTAGTAAGGAAAAGGACAGAAAGAAAACAAAAAGGGAGAAAAGAAGAAAAGGACAATAATATGAATAAATTGGGTTCTAAAAATTGTTAAACAGGCATGATTCCTGTTGAGTGCAAATTTAAACCTCATTTCTGGTGCAAAACATGTGACTGGGAAGCAGCTGCAAACACAAACCATCAGTGGAGGGAATAGGAGAAGGCGAATGGAAAGTGGAAACGAAAAAGGGATAAAGAGGGAGTAAGAGAAAAAGATGCATCGAGGTTATATTCGACCCTGAATGATGTTATCAAAACATCTGCAAAAATCAAAATTTGCAATCAAATCTACCCATGTCCTTCTAGATGGTTCGGAAGGTGCTGTCTGAGGATCTTTGAATTTCTGCAGTGCATCCTGTAGATAGTACACATTGCTACTACTGAGCATTGGTGTTGCAGGGAGTGGACATTTGTGGATGTAGTCCCAACCAACCAAGTGGGTTGCTTTGTCCTCCATGGTGTCAAATTTGGTTATTAGCCCAACTGCAAAGTTCAGCTGGATTCAAGAGTACGTACCCTCATCTCAGTCAAAAGACTGTGGACTCTCATCTTACACTAGAAACTGTGAAGTGGGCTATGGAAATGGCAGCTCTTAAACAAAAGCAGAAAGTGCTGGAGAAACTCAGCAGGTCTGGCAGTATCTGTAGAGAGAGAAACAAAATTAACAGAACTGAACATTGGACTCAAAACGAAAACGGTGTTTCTCTCCACACGGATGCTGCCAGACCTGCAGAGTTTCTCCAGCAGTTTCTGTTTTTGTTTTGGATTCCCAGCATCCACAGTTCTTCATTTCATCCTGGCAATTTTAAAAACTGCTCTTGAACACACACCACCAGTATAATAGCTTGTGCTAACAGGATTTAATGAAGAGGGGTGGAACAGGCATGGGCCAAATAACTTGCTTCTATGGAAATGTCAAGGTGCTGAATAGATGATACAAGAAACCTGAGCTGAAAATGTGTTGCTGGAAAAGCGCAGCAGGTCAGGCAGCATCCAGGGAACAGGAGAATCGACGTTTCGGGCATAAGCCCTTCGATACAAGAAACCTAGCCTACAAAAAAAATTAACTGTATCTTGGGCATGATCTTTCTCGATGTATCGATAATATTTCATTCCTCATGAAACCAGAGAGACACAGAGAGAGACACAGAGAGAGACACAGAGAGAGACACAGAGAGAGACACAGAGAGAGACACAAACCCTTGGTGGGGGAGAGGAACTCGGTCCATAGGTTTCATGCCTTAAAGACATTTTCTAAACTAATCCTGTCCTCGCACCCTTTTGCTTTGAATCATGGTCAGCTATTCTCGACAGGATATTGACACCAACAAGAGGCTACCAGTGAGTATTTTGCAAAATCAAACATAACGCATTTGCCACTGAGCTTAGGAGGAAACTCAGCTGGAAACTGAATTAGTAGCATTTTATCCTGGGTTTCTATCTACCAACAACTTCTACCACAAGCATTTCCTGCAGCAACATTCACAAAAGACACGATGATTCATAATGCAGTAAAAACAGCCATAAGCATCTGATTAGGATGCATACAATGTTTCTCTTGGTCCCAGGTGAGAGAGTCGAAACACTGATTTTCCACATCATCTCAAGTCTGCTGAGCATAAAACCAACACACGTCTAAAAACCACATGAACAGAGAACCACAAACTAACTCTGAGGCTCAGATTTCAGTGCGTCTTTTGTTTGCTTTGGCCAACACAGAGACACGCAGGATCATTCAGGGAATCAAGATGGTTCCAAATCTGCAGGAATCAGATGTCAAGAGAGCACTAAATCATTACAGGGCAACATTCAGCAGGATGAATCCGGCAAATTACATGGAATGCAATCTAGGAACGAGGGGCCAATGCTGCACATGTCATTTTACACAGCACCATTGTCAATCAGGAATCACAACATCTGTATCACAAACATACATTCAAATGGTACAAATCAAAAGTACTCAAGTCGTAGAGACATACCGCACAGAAACAGACCCTTTGGTGCAACTAATCCATGCCGACCCTGTTCACTGGACCCTATACATTATCTTTGATTTCTTTTCAGATGCTGCCAAACTTGCTGAGCTTTTCCAGCAACTTGTGTTTTTGATTCTCGTCCTACTTGCCTGTGTTTGGTCCATATCCCTCCATATCTTTCCTACTCACATTCTTATTTAAACATTTTTTAAATATTGTAACTGTACCCACTTCCATCACTTTCTCTGGAAGTTCATTCCACACACGAACCACTCTTTGTGTAAAAAGGTTACCCCTCATGTCCTGTTTAAAATCTTCCCCTCTCACTTTAAAAATTAGTTTTGAACTCCCCCAACCGAGGGAAAAGACCCTTGTCACTCACCTTATCTATGCCCCTAATGATTTTATCAACCTACGCTCCAGTGAAAAACGTCCCAGGCTATCCAGCTTATTTTTAGAACTCAAACCCTCCATTCCCTTCAACACCTCACAGCACCTGAGACCCGGGTTCAATTCCTGCCTCAGGCGACTGACTGTGTGGAGTTTGCACGTTCTCCCAGTGTCTCCGGGTGCTCCGGTTTCCTCCCACAGTCCAAAGATGTGCAGGTCAGGTGAATTGGCCATGCTAAATTGCCCATAGTGTTAGGTAAGGAGTAAATGTAGGGGTATGGGTGGGTTGCGCTTCGGCGGGTCGGTGTGAACTTGTTGGGCCGAAGGGCCTGTTTCCACACTGTAATGTAATCTAATCAAACCCTGAGCTAACCGATCCGGGGTCATGGTACAATCATGATTAACTATATAGGGAGGAAGTGAGGACTGCAGATTACTAGATTACAATTAGAGTCAAAAATGTGTGTTGCTGGAAAAGCACAGCCTGTCAGACAGCATCAGAGAAGAAGGAAGCAGCTGTGGACACATTCCTGACGAAGAGCTTATGCTCAAAATATCGACTCTCCTGTTCCTTAGATGCTGCCTGACTGGCATGATTAACTATATAGTCAACACATTATTAAGTGAATACAACATTGATATTTAGCTTTTTTTTTTAAAAGAATATTCACCATCTGTATAAGTGAAGTAATCATCTTCATGTATCGTATATTTTCTATGGCACAGAATTACTATAATTAATTGAGAATTGATTCTTACAGTAAAAATTCATCAGCAATTATAAAGGAGTTGTAATCTCAATTACAGTCTCACACATCCACATTTAGATAGAAACTTAACTTAAAAAATTTTAGGATGCTACTAAGTTTTGATATTGACAAGTTAAGAACAGTGTTTCTGCTATATTATACTTGCAGATACATTTTACCCTGAAATTTTTCTGCTTGTTTAAAAACTCAGGAGGTAAGTTATTTCATTGAAGAATCGACTTTAATAGCTGGTGCAAGTTGATGAATAGAATAGAATCCTGACAGTGCGGAAACAGTCCCTTTTGGCCCAACAAGTCCACACTGTCCCTCCAAAGAGTAACCCACCCAGGCCTATTCCCCTACATTTACCCCTGGCTAATGCATCTATCCTACACATCCCTGAACTCTATGGACAATTCACCTAAGCTGCACATCTTTGGACTGTGGGTGGAAACTGGAGCACCCAGAGGAAACCCACGCAGATAAGGAGAGAGTGTGCAAACTCCACACAGACAGGTTAAGTTCCTTGATGATCTGTAATTTCTTTCAGTTGCCGTTCTAAGCTGACAATAAATTGGATTAGGTAAGTTTACCTCGCCAGGAGTAAGATGGTAGAACTTTTTACACATTAAACTGACCAACCTGTCACAGCCTCATCAGAGGATCCAACCTCAGCACAGTTCAGAGTGATTGCCCAGGCCATCAAATGACGAAGATGTTGCCTGAGACTACGCTGTAGATTCCAAAATCAAAATGTAACAGGGTAAGTCCTTTCCTGTCAGCTCCTTTGACAATGGCAGAGAGGCAGCATTTTTGAAATATACACAAATAATGTTTCTGAGATCTGCTTTGGAAACGCAGTGCCGGTTTGATGGCACTGCTTTGTATTTGGTCCGCGATGGTCATCCCTCTTAAAATATGGTGCACTAGTCAAAGCTGACTAGATAATAGCTGGAAATGTGTTGCTGGAAAAGCGCAGCAGGTCAGGCAGCATCCAGGGAACAGGAGAATCGACGTTTTGGGCATAAGCCCTTCTTCAGGAAAGGGCTTATGCCCGAAACGTCGATTCTCCTGTTCCCTGGATGCTGCCTGACCTGCTGCGCTTTTCCAGCAACACATTTCCAGCTCTGATCTCCAGCATCTGCAGACCTCACTTTCTCCTCCTGACTAGATAATAGCCAGGCAAGAGCAAGATACAAATGAGTCGGATCCTTTGCTTTGTAAAACCTTTGCCAGCATCGTCCAAGTCAACTGGGCAGAAAGAAAATAACAAGATTCATATATGATCACCTGAGGACGTTCCAAAGGGCTTGGTGATGGAGCCCTGTGTAAAGCGTAATCCTATTGTTAATACAGAAAACATGCGGAGAAGGATACCATGAAGAGCAATGCAAAAGAAATTATTTTTGAAGAGAAGCCAGCAATTCTAACACTTCTGTCTGAGCTGACAGAATGGGTCTCAGTTAAACATTTGAAAGACAGTGCCTCCAACAGCAAAAACAGTCCATTGGCAGCCTGGGTAATGCCCAATACCTGTGTGACAGGAACTCACAAATGTCCTGAATCCTAGGCCAGAGGGATACCTACTGACCCACAACTGACAGGAGATATACGGTGAGGGAGACTAGACCCAGCCACAAGTGCCCAAGCTGAGTGTTTGAAAAGTAGAACGTCACTCATAGAAGGAGAAGCTTTATTTCTGTTCCACATTAAACAAGAGCAAATAGGCTCTCCTACCTGCTATCCAAGACTGAGGTAACTTCTCAGAATACAGATACATAAAAGGGCCTCATCTACGAAATCTCCTTTGATTGACCTTCTTCCTTCAGGCACAGCTTTACGCCTTGTTCTTCATGGGGATGTTAAAAGAAGTGGATGTCCACAGACCTTCTAGCACAGCTACCTTATCATTCCAAATCTCGTAAAGTAGCCATTTTCAATCTCTTTGAGGTTAAAGTGTATTTTACTTTGGTGCAGAGAAGAGTACTATTCTGCATGAAACCACATCAAACCCAGAATAGCAGACATGCGTGATGCCAATTTGAGACACTCAGAAGAAAAACAAATCAATTTTTCTGTGTCAGTCTTGCAACTCCAAATTCACAAGAGTCAATAGCGACTGTAAAAAAAAAATCAGAAACTACAGGAAGAGGAGGTGGGGTCAAGCAGTAGAACCCAAAGATGTTGCTTACATTTACCATCTAATGAACTGCGGAGCGGTGACAATAACTAACATGAAGCAACGTTGCAGTACAGTAAAAAGTCAAACTGGGCTGTTTGCCCTGGAGTGTCAGAAGCTGAGGGGTGACCTTCTTGAGGGTTATAAAATCATAAGGGACATGGATAGGATAAATAGACAAAGTCTCTTGGGTATATGAATAGGGAGAGTTTAGAGGGATATGGGCTGGGTGCTGGCAGGTGGGACTAGTTTGGGTTGGGTTATCTGGTCGGAATGGACGGGTTGGACCGAAGGGTCTGTTTCCATGCTGTACATCTCTATGACTCTATGACCCTTGGGTAAGTGGGCTGTGGGAAATAACAGGACGAGGAATTCGAATTTAGTGCTGGAGAAATAAATGTATTTCAACACTTTGAGGAGAGACAAAGTTGAGGGAAAGAGAGTGGGAAAAAGCCCACAGTTAAAAGTCAAGTCTCTAAAAATAACAGGAGAAAGCGAGGGCTACAGATGCTGGAGATTACAGTCAGGAGTGTGGTGCTGGAAAAACACAGACGACATCCGAGGAACAGGAGGATCAACATTTCGGGCAATTCCAGATGAAGGGCTCTTGCTCGAAACGTCGACTCTCCTGCTCCTCAAATGCTGCCTGACCAGCTGTGCTTTTCCAGCATCACAGTCTCAACTCCAGAAGTAACAGGCACCTCAGTCATGTGCATATTTAGGTCTAACTTATAACATAAAGAGGCCGCATAGCAACAAGATTGATGAGAAGGCCCAGCACTGGGTATCATATATTAAATAATTAATACATCCTCATTAAAGACAGCAACAAGAAGCTTTTAAAAGACTTTTGTATGCTTTTCAATCAGAAACAAGAATACATTTTCTAAGTAAAACAATGCTTCAATACGTGGCAATAGCAATGCAGTTATGTGTTGGAGGTCTACTTTAAAAATGTCACAAAATTCTAATCATTATGGGGAAACCAATCCAGTACATTGCAGACTGCTTGAGAGAGTGATTAGTTAAATGGGAGAAATTGTGTGCCCACACTGCCTTCAGTCTAATAGCAAATCTATACTGTCCATTGCTGCTCTGCAAGATAAGTTGCCTTTCAGTACTGTCCATCATCGATAGCAATCAGGAAGTGGGAGAGGAAAAAAAAACTCCTTTTACAAAATTAAGTGCCAGTTATTTATTGATGGCTTCAACTTACCAACCTCAGTTTCCATTCTTAATGCCTAACAATTCAATTTCATCTCATTCATCAATAGCAATGAGAAATGTGCAGATCTCTTTTACATTTTGGCTAGTTACACAGTTATTCAATTACAAAGTCTCACAGAGAATGCGCAAACTAGAATCAGACATCATGCTGTTAATTCCTTGCCTTCCTCCCTCACCAAAATATACTTCGCCCATTTCTTATACGCTGGCCCAGAATCTCACATGACTACATCATTTGGGAGGTAATTTGGATGAAATGAACTACAAGGGTGCTCATGATGCAGTAGTAGTATCCCTATCCCTGAACTAGGAGGCCCAGGTTAAAGTCCCACCTGCTCCAACGGTTTGTTAAAACAAAGAAACGGTGGCTGCTAGAGATATGAAACAAGAACAGAAATTCCAAGAGAAACTCAGGTCTGGCACCATCTCTGGAGAGAAAACAAGAGTTAACATTGAGTCCAATGACTCTGCTTCGGTGGTGTTTCTGCTTCTGTCTCCACTGATGCTGCCAGACCTGCTAAGTTTCTCCAGTAATTTGTGTGTATGTGTGTGTGTGTATGTGTGTATGTGTGTGTGTGTTGTGTGTGTGTGTGTATGTGTGTGTGTATGTGTGTGTGTATGTGTGTGTGTGTGTGTGTGTGTGTGTATGTGTGTATGTGTGTATGTGTGTATGTATGTGCGCGTGTGAGAACAAAGTATCTATAAAGGAAGGCCCAACTCCATTACTGAAGTCCAATCTTACCCAGTTAATGGTCTGCCTAAACCCTGGCAAATCGATACACCCAGTAGCAGGAAATTCTGGTCAGGTGCATTCAGAATTTAGTTGCCACACCCATCCTAACAAAAGAAGCTTCCAATTCAGAGTAAAACCACACGGTCTGTCTCAAACTCTCTAGGGATACAACTGAAAATTTCAGAAAACAACTTGCAAGTGCCAAAAGAGATTTGTGTACTTTTGTTCTGTAGACAAGTCAGGAAGCACTTCATTCATATTCAAAATAGACGGGCAGTACCTGCAAGCGAGTGAAATCAAAAATATCCTGGAAATCACCGAGTCAGGCAGCATCTGTGGAGAGAGAGAGCTAGCTAACTTTCACGTCTAGACTCACTGTGATTTCCAGCATTTGTTGTTTTCAGTAGAGATTCCAGCATCAGCAGTAATTTGCTCCTGTAAGGTAGTGTCTTTCTTTATCAAATTGTTTGTTTGTGGTAAAGGTTTTGGTAGGGTAACAATGATGAACAACTTTGCAGTTAATGAGACACCACTTAAACATCCCCGCAGTCATGTTACATTTCAGCCTATTCCCATTTTATGTTCCTGCATTTAATCAATCCACAACAAAAAGCCCCATTCAAAATTGTTTTTTTGAATTAAGACAAACTGCCAGCACACAGGGGCAGCATGGTGGCTCAGTGGTTAGCACTCTCTTTTCTCACAACGCCAGGGACCCAGGTTTGATTCCAGCCTCTGGCGACCATCTGTGTGGAGTTTGTACATTCTCCCAGTGTCTGTGTGGGCTTCCTCCAGGTGCTCTGGCTTCCTCCCACAGTCCAAAGATGTCCGAATTACGTGGATTAATCATGCTAATATTGTCCCATAGTGTCCAGGGTTATGCAGGCTAGGTAGGCTAGTCATGGGAAATGTAAGGGGATGGGACTCAATGGGCCGAATCACCTGCTTCCAGAGTGTTGGGATTCTATGATAATTCCACTCATGTGCATGTCAATAGATGGAACAACTACCTAAGTAAAAGAAACCACACAGGTACTGACATAATTGTAGCTTTAAAAAAAGTCACATTTCTGAAGTGCAAATGTTTTCCTAGTCAGGAAAAATTTGAGCGATTGCTTTCTGACTCAGTGCCAGCTCTATAATGGCATCACCTTGGTGTTGGGACTCACTGCGTGGAAGAGAGATCTCACTGTAAACCAAAGACAATCCCAAAAACCTTGGGTTCTTACATTCACTTCTGAAGAGTTTTCAATAAACTCTTTTAATTCTCATGCATGCAAACGGTCTAGCTTCTCCAGCTCCTGTAGGTTACCTCAGTCATTAAAAATTCAGACTCATCTGTCACAACCATATTTGAAATAATGTCAAGCTTTAAAAATCAAACATTTTGCCTCGCGGGCAAACTTGCACGAACTCTTTGAAGACCTTGATTGATTAAAAATGAAGAATAATTATTGGTTTTCAGGAACATTTTAAATCATCTACAAAACCTCAGAAGAATGTGACAGCTGAGTAAACGTGGATGGGATTATACCCACTCAAGGCTGGTGTATATCACACTTTTCTTGCCTTTCTATCAACAAGAGATTTTGTTTTAAACGGTTGCAGGAATACTTCAAATAAATCAACATTTTTGTACAGATTTGTAAATCCTTTGCAACTTTCTTTCTCTTTAGACTTGAAAGGGACGCTTTGTAATTTGTATCCCTTTCCTTCCTGCACAGTTTCCAAATATCCATCGAGAAAATGAACACAGGTACTGACTGGTTAAGAGGAACATCAATCCCATATTGAATACACATTTACAAAGCAAAAGTAAACAAATCTCGTACTTTACAAATTTTACAAGTAAACATGACCAAAAGAATTTGCCGTGTATTGACGAGAGAAGGGGCACACTTAAGAAAATCCTATCAAAAGTAGCAGTCTAGGTCAACTCCTTCAGGATGGAAATGCATTCCTCTGCCCTTCAAATCCTCTTCTTGCGTCTACAACATTTCAAACAGTTTGAAAGCAATCTTAGAACAGTGTGAAGACCATCCCACCAGACCCAGTTCCCTACCCTATTCTGGTAACCTTGCATTCCCCATGGCTTATCAACTTGGATTACACATCCCTGGACACTATGGGCAAACTTAGCATGGCCAATCCACCTAACCTGCACATCTTTGGACTGTGGAAGGAAACTGGAGCACCCACACAGCGAGAATGCACAAACTCCACACACAGTCACCCAAGGCTGGAATCGAACCAGGGTTCCTAGCGCTGTGAGGCAGCAGTGCTAACCACTGAGCCACCATGCTGCCTGCCTGTACTTGATATGCACTCCCATGAGCATTGCAATGGTCCCTGCCTGATTTCTTGGCTCCTGTAAAATCAGCTCCTGTACAAGTCAGTGAACGTAAAGGAAGTATGAAACGGTCAATTTAAAAGCGACAAATCTCCGCAGCATCCTGAAGACAAAAGCTCAATGCTTTTATTGGAGGATCATCTGAAGCCTTTAAAAATTCAACGCCAAATGGAGAAAAGTGAAAGGCAGATACTGAGGGCATTCTTCATTTGTAGAATGTGAAGCTCATGCAGAGAGTCACTCCTGTCCATATACAAATGCACATACACAGACACACTAACCTTTGATCCCCTTTCTAAAGACCTTATTTGTGCTCACTAGTGTGGAAACATTACTGGAATAGCCGCTCAGAAGCCTGCACTAACGAGCTAGAGAAGTGGAGTTCCAGTCTCATTATAGCAACCGGAGAGTTAGTGGAGTTTAGCAGCATCAGATTGTAAGCAAGCACATCCTGGTACTGATAGAGTTGGAGACATAATTACAGTTTAAAATTTCAACATTGCAAATCGATGGATGAGGGGGACCCTTAACCCACGATCAGACTGCATCCTGCCTGGGAGCTGGCTATACAGCAGCAGTGAGTGTCCACGTGGAGGGAGAACAGTACAGTTCTGGTCACTATGCTATAGGACAGATATTATACGGGATGCAGGAAAGATTTACCAGGATGCTACCGGGACTAGAGGTTTTGAGTTACAATGAGATGCTGGGGCTTTTTCCATGGAGCTAAGGCGGCTGAGGGGGCGACCTTATAGATGTTTATAAAATCATGAGGGCACAGATAGGGAAAAGACCTTTGCTATTAACCCTTTGTTGGGGGAGTTCAAAGCTAGAGGATCTAATTTTAAGGGGAGGGGGGAAAGATTTAAAAGTGACCGGAGTGGCAATGATTTCACACAGAGGGTGGGTTGGATGTGGAACGAACTGTCAGAGGAAGTGGTAGATGCAAGTACACTTCCAACATTGGGACATGAACAGGAGGGATACAGGTAAATGGAACTAGCTCAGTTTGGGAAACCTGATCAGCTCGGTCGAGTTCGACCAAAGTGTCTGTTTCCATGCTGTATGACAATCACAGAATGTAATATTCTTCTCCACTGACCAATAGCAACATCATGTAAAGACTTTCCAGGGGATTAATAAAAGAAAAAGCCTCAAAGTACAAGGTAATTCAGATGGACTTTGCCACCATTCAACATGGACAATGGCTATGATCAGTTCTCTCATGCACTGGCTGAAAGAGAGAGTGGTGGAGACAGATTCAATACTCACAAAGGGAACTGTGACGGCTGCAACATGGGGGTGCGGCAAAATCACAGGGGCACATCACAAAAGCAGGGGATTGCAGCTCATCTCAAAAGGAGCCAACATGGATACCATGACCGGAATGGCCTCCTCCTGCGCGGTATGATTTGAATGGGTTTGAAGAGTCTAAACATCTTGACCTTCATGAAGATGTGCCAAGCAAAATGTGTCATTAGCATACACTAATGTCTGCCTTGCAAACCAGAAATTTCTACAACCATTTAACAAATCCATCATGGACAACTGGCAGCAATTGAACATTGCAAGCAACTGGAATTTTGCCTCAAAGGAAAGCAATGTGGTGGTGTTGTAACTTTTTCATCTCAAGAGGTACCATTGTTTCCAAATAATACAAAACATGAAGTATAAGATAATAAGACTCTTCACAATCCGGTATAGTTTCTCTTGTTGACTCTCAGCATTGAAATGCTGCTGCCCTGTTCTCAAGGCCAACACTATCACACAGAGATATGCAGGAATCTGAAATGCCAGCTGGGTTTCTACTTTGAGCTGCAGGTATACTGCTGCTGCCACACCTGTGTAGCTAGTTTTAGGCGAGAGTCATTTGTTAAGTCTAGAGGGATGTCCTGAGAATTACTTAGAAACACGTTAACACCAATTGGCTCTAACCCCTTTGAGGAAGGCACCTAACATTACAAAAACAAATGGATATATGAATTAGGAATAGGCATGCAGTCCCTTCAGTCTACTCTACTGTTGAAACTAATCATGACTGATACGAGTGGAGCCCAAACTCCCCACAATCTCACCTAACCTTCATAACCACTGACTCCCTTATTAGTGAAGAATTTATTCACCTCTGTTTTGAAAGTATTCAGTGACCCTGCCTCCAGTGCTCCTTGAGAAAACCAAGTAGAATTAGGTCATTCAGCCCATTGAGTCTGCCCTGTCACTCGATCATGGCTGGTGTGCTGTTCAACCCCATTCTCCTGTTTTCTCAGCAAAACCCTTACTAACCAAGGAACCATCCATCTCTGTCTTAAAGACACTCAACAACTTGGCCTCCACAGCTGTCTACGACAAAGAGTTCTACAGATTCACCACTCTCTGATGAAGAAATTACTCCTCATCTCAATTCTAAAGGGTCATCTCTTCACTCTGAGGATGTCCCTCAGATCCTAGTTTCCCTTACTACTAGAAACATCATCTCCACATCTGTTCTAGCCAGGCCTCTGAGTTTCAATGAGATCCCCATTGTCAGCACCCCACCCACCCCTAACCCTCCTAAACTCCATCGAGTATGGGCCCAGAGTCCTCAGCTGCTCCTCATATGACAAGCCCTTCATCCTTGGGATCATTCTTGTAAATCACCTCTCGAACCCCTCCCCTCAAGGCCAGCACGTTCTTTCTCAGAGATACGGGGTCTAAAACTGCTCGTAATAGGTAGTTGCAAATGCTCATAATCCTCAGAGAAAATAATTTTCATCTCAGTATTAAATGAGAGATCGCCTAATTTTAAAACTATGTCGCCTAGTTCTAAACTCATTGTAAAATGAAACGATATATCCTTTCAGCATCCACCCTGCTTAGTAGCCTTATATTTTTCAATAAGACCACCTCTCATCCTTTTAAAATCAAATAGGCACAGGTCCAGCCTCACCAACTATTCCTCAGGAGATAATCCCCCTTATCCCAAGTACTGATCGAATCAAGCTTCTCTGAACTGCTCCTAATGCATTTGTATTCTTTCTTAAATAAGGAGTCCAAAACTGTATACTGTACTCCAGATATGGTCCCATTGATGCACGAAACAGCTGTGGCAATACAGCCTGCCTTTATATCTCACTCTCATTGCAATAAACAACAATATTCCATTTGCCTTCCTAATCACTTGCTGTGTCTGCACATTAACATTTTGTGATTCATGCACCATGACACCCAGATCCCACTGCACCTTTCAACTTGGTACTATAAATGAGATGCTGCTTTTCTACTCCTCCTGCCAAATATTCAAACAAAGGAGCATCAGGTGAGAAGATCTGTTGCATGAGCAACTCTTTGTATTCAACCATTTATTTCATACACTTACCTTGCCCAAGTCAAATATCCCAATTCAATTTGTAATTCAACTATAGTTCTTTTTAAAAACAGACTTCTGAAGAACCAAAACATTGATTTTGTCTTTCTCTCCTCAGATGCCACCAGACCTGCTGAGTTTTCTTAGCAATTTCTGTTTTTGTTTCAGATTTCCAGCATCCGCAGTTCTCGACTTTGTTTCAGTTTTTTGAAAAACAGACAGTGGTTTACATTTTGTCTTTGGAAGTTTAGTACAAAGAAAACTGTTAATAGTAGTATGTGGCTTCCAAGGTGCAGCCCTGTCCTCTGATCCCCCTAAGAGTCCAACTCATCCATGCTGACCAGATATCCCAAACCAATCTAGCCCCATTTGCCAGCACTTGGCCCATATCGCTGTAAACCTTTCCTATTCATATACCTAGCCAGACCCTCCTTTCACCTTGGTAGAGGGAAAAAAAGTAAAGGTGTCAGCTGTCTCACTCTTAAATAGCTACTTGTGGCAATGCATGCCAGACAGTATAATCACCCTTTGTCTGGTCCTGAACTGCATTTGAGATGTTTTTTCTCCATTCACCACCTATTGGGGATAATCTTCCAATATTAAATTCACAAAGAATCCCAAGACCCTCATAACAGTATCAACAAAAGTACTAATCAAATTTCTGCAACAACTTGCATTGATGTAGAACCTCGCGCATTATAAAACATTCCGAGTCTTTCAAAGAAGCAAAACAGAGCAGACAAATGACCAAAGTTCAGTCATAACATTTGGTCAAAAGGGTTAGGTTTAAAAGGAGTGTCTTAACAGCAAGGTAGAAAGGAGCAAATGTTTGGAAGAAAGTTTATATGTCTTCATAACTGAAGGCACTGAATGGACATGAACAAAAACCAGGTGCTTAAGAGCCAAGAGCTCTGGGAGCAATATCTAAAGGAGTTGTAGGGCTGGGGAGAACAGGTCACAGAGTTAAAATCAAAGATGAGAACTAAATTCGAATCTCAATCCCATTTCACTCATGTCATGGTTTGTGCAAAGTTCAAGCTCTGAAGAATTCTGACTGATGATTGAAGATAAATTATTCTACAACAGACACCATACTGAAGTATTTCATTGGCGAATATATTCAAGGCATTAACACAATCTTCATGAATTCTATGGCAATGCAAGGGCACAACATAATTTATGGTCTAAGAGAAGCTACAGGAAAATGTTGAAAGCAAAGAGACCCCTCAGGTTCACTCCTTCCACAGGCAATTAATCAAAGCTGCTAAACATTCATTCTTCCCTGTAACGCCATTACTCAGCACTGACCAACCGCTGTTCAAGTGACATCTAATCTTGGTTAGAATTAATACATCTATCCTGATGGGCTTCATCTTATTTTTAATTCACTAACATGGGGTAAGGAAGGCAGATTTGCTCCAGATAAGGGTTTACAATCCAGAAGTGCAGAGTTAGAATACTGTGTACAGTTCTGGTGCCACATTACCAAGAGGATGTGGATGCTTTGGAGAGGGTGCAGAGAAGGTTTACGAGGATGTTGCCAGCTATAAAGAGAGATGGAGTAGGTTATTAGAAAAAAGGAGATTGAGGGGGACTTGATTGAGGTCTACAAAATCATGAAGGGTATAGACAGGGTAGATAGAGATAAGCTTTTTCCCAGGGTGAAGGATTCAATAACGAGAGGTCACACTTTCAAGGTGAGAGGTGAAAAGTTTAAGGGGGGATACACACAGAAGTATTTCACACAGAGGGTGGTGGCGTTTGGAACGCGTTGCCAGCAGAGGTGGTAGAGGCAGGCACGGTAGATTCATTTAAGATGCGTCTAGACAGATGTATGAGTAAGTGGGGAGCAGAGGGATACAAATGCTTAGGAATTGGACGACAAGTTTAGACAGTTGATTTGGATCGGCTCAGGCTTGGAGGGCCGAAGATTCTTTGTTCTATGACTAAATCTAGCCTATCATACTTGATACCTTAACTAAATTAGTTTCAATCCCCTCCCAATGCCACGTTGAGATTCAAACCGCGCTATCTGGTCATTAGCCGAGTAACGTTTCCTGTACTCTCCCATCTCACATTACATCTTTGTTCCCTATAATCTGCTTCTCATGAATAAGTCAAATCAATATATATTTCTGCTGGCAGCTGATTACAGAGTCACAAGATTCAGGCACCTTGTTCGACTTTTTGGTCAGGAGCAAGGTTAAGTGGATCCCCCCAACGATGATACTACCTGCATGCTCCAATACATGGAAAACTTGAATCGCCTTCTCTTAAATCTTCCTAAAAACATTAAAACTTCGGATCCACGACATAAGCCACAATTCAAATTCAAATGTCTTAGGCATTCTTTTCAAGATCCTTTCTAAGGTGATAGTGGGACTGGTCAAAGTTGGATGCAAAAGTCCAAAATGTGGCCTCGCCAATCAACCACGAAGACCCAAACATTTCCTTTAGTTTATCAGTCAATGAGGAGAAAGTGAGATCTGCAGATGCTGGAGATCAGAGCTGAAAATGTGTTGCTGGAAAAGCGCAGCAGGTCAGGCAGCATCCAGGGAACAGGAGAATCGACGTTTCGGGCATAAGCCCTTCTTCAGGAAAAATGGCGGGCAAGATGTATGAAAGTGGAGAATGAAGCTTTAAAATCAATGTGAAGCCAATGAAGTGATGAGTAACAGCAGACAATTGCCCTTTCTTTCTCATTTTTATGCTAAAGGGTACTTCTCAGTAGGTATCCTACTGCAATACCCATTAGACTGCATGATTTGAAAGTGCCGGTGTTGAATTGGGATGTACAGGTTATAGTCCAACAGGTTTATTTGGAACCACGAGCTTTCGGAGTGCTGCCCCTTCATCAGGTTGTTGTGGAGTAGAAGATCGTAAGACACAGAATTTATAGCAAACGTTTACAGTGTGATGTAACAAATTATATATGGAAAAAGACTTGGGCTGTTTGTTTTGCAGCTAGCCAGATGAAATTAATTTCACCCTGTTCCTTATCTGAATGGTTTAACATCTATAAAGATACTGTCAATCACTTTTATACTTTTCTCATGGTTAGCTTCATAAAACCAACTACATTCACTTTTTTTTAATATTAATTTTGCCGTACAAAGGCTGATTTAAACATTACCAATAACTTTTTCAGAATGGTTGTTCTAAGTTCTCAACCTTTCCTACAGCAAAAAAAAATCCTTGTTAAACTCACTGTGGCCGAACACACTGAAACTTTAGGAGTATAAAAATGAAGCACAAAGGGTCTTTGGAGTCCCAGTTCAAGACTCTCTGAAAGGTAACATGCAGCTTCAGTTTGCATTTGCCTTCCTAACCGCCATTCACTTCACACGGGCTGGAATACAAGAGCAATGATGTAATGCTGAGGCTGTATCAGGGTCAGGTCAGACTATTGGAATATTGTGAACAGTATTGGACCCTGGATCTAAGGAAAGATGTGCTGGCCTTGGAGAGAGTCCAGAAGAAGTTTCCAAGAATGCTCCCAGGGATGAAGGTCTTGTCATTTGAGGATTCAGAGTCTGTACTCAATGGGGTTTAGGAGGATGTGGGGGAGCAGATCTGATTGAAACTAACAGAATAGTGAGAGATTTGGATGGAATGGACGTGGGAGATGGTGTTTCCAATAGTAGGAGAGGCTAGGATCCGAGGGCACAAGCTCAGAGTGAAGGGATGACTCTTTAGAACTGAGATGAGGAGGAATTTCTTCAGCCAGAGGGTGGTGAATCTGTGGAGCTAATTGCCACAGAAGGCAGTGAATGCTCAGAGTATATTTAAGACAGAAATATATAGTTCTTGATTAGTAAGGGAATCAAGGGTTAGAGGAAAAACGCAGGAGAATGGAGTTCAGAAACATCAGCCATGATCAAATCGGGCAGCAGGCTCGATGGGCTGAATGACCTAATTCTGCTCCTATATCTTATAGTCCTGTGGAAAACAGGGATATCATTCCTACACAGTAGTCCCCAAATCCCTACATTTTCAGATGGTGGTGGTGGTGGTGGTGTGGGGGGGGGGGGGGAAGGATGTTATTAGGGAATTAATAATAACAGCGAGGACAGTGGATAGAGATAGAAAATCAGCCAAGAAGTTGTTAGCGAGGGAGGGGATCAGGAGACTCTTGTGGCACAGTCCGTACCTCTGAGCCAGTAGAGCTGGGTTCAAGTCCCACCTGCTCCAGAGGTGTGTAATAATATCTGCCAATGGACTGATTAGAAAACAGGAAATAAAAAATAATTTTTGGGGTGGTCGAGCAGACAAAGGTCCACATAGTTTTACATCCATTCTTAAATGGTGAAACTCAAACCACTATGATCAAAATGCTAACCTAAAGATCTGGTTTGGCATTGCCAAGACCACCTTCACCTTCTTTTGAACTCACCATGAGCAACTCCATCATTCATTCACGTATGTACTTTGGGGCCAAAAGTAATTGGACAAGTAAAACAATCCTTGATGCTTGGAAAGGTCTGATCACTGTCTTACACTCCAGCTAGGAATTTATATCCACAATATTTTCCATGATTATGGTTTGGCATTCCACCATTAGTCCGTTATCTGGAGCATTCCAAAATCCAAAAAAAAAATGACTGGATTTTACACATTCTGGGCTAGAGAGGCTATAGTGTACTTCAGTGGTTGTGAAGCAGTTCGGATGCTCCAGAATAATGACAAGAACTGTATAATTGTTTTAATATAAATTTATTGCATGGGTTTATTCAATAAAGCAAGGAGTACAATGCCACTGCTCCTTCTTGTTAGCACAAGAAGGATTTATTGCAGTTATCCCGAGAGTCAGGGACACATTCCAAACTCGGTACATCAAATTACTACAAGTTGACAAGAGTCGAGCAGCCCCCTCAGTGAAAATCTACGCCATTCAAACTCAGTTCAATATGAATTTTGGGTGTGGCTTCCAGGACAACGCTCTAGAGTCCTTCTGGATGGAAGGCTGCTGCATCATGGGTTACGTCAAATAGTCCTAAAGTATATCAGAGTTACCTAATTTTGAACATTGTGGCATATGGAACTGAATTGAAACACACACGCAACAGAGTTAAACATTATCAGGAGGCCCTGTTTCACGGGGACAAGATACCCACCAATAAGAAACTTTGGAATTTTCCTATGGCTGCTGCACTGAACAAAAGCAACTAAATGGTCAACTGAAGATAGATGTAGAGCATCACATGCAATACAATCTCAAAAGCAATTCGACGCAAGTATTTCAAGTGTTGTGCAGGTGTTCATCTCTATGGAAAATTGGTCTGAACTTGAAAACAGGACCTGCCTTCAGTGTTTAAACAAGCTTCTTCAGATTATATTCTCTATCCAATAGACTTGCATGTGCCCACACATGAATGGAGACGCACACTTGGACACGCGTGTGCTCATGCATACCACATGCTGGTTTACATGACTAAAACAACACATTTTGATGAGTGTTATTACAACAAAGCAGCACCAGACTCTCAATTCCACACTGCAACCCTACAGCAGGAGCTCATTTAAGATTTCTGCAGCTTAAAATGCCAGAGACCCGTGCTGTAAATGTTATTTCTCAACTTCTGCAGCACATTCACAAAAACCAAAGCATTAAGGGTATGTTAAACTGACTTCAAGATAGACAGAACTGTTCCTTCCCTCGCCGTTAGGTTGCAGAGTCTCTCAGGTCTGAGCCAGTGGACTAAACAGAGGCAAGACAGGGTATCTATTTCCTGACACTCAGAGGGACATGACGGTTTTCCAAACTGCATGGCTCTCTGCATATTTAACTGAATTCTATGTCAACAGCAATCAATTGGTTTGGAACAAAGCAACACCAGCCTGACAAACAGGAGGACCTGGTCATCGTATGGCTGAACAAGCCCCCAAGAAATGTGTTAAATCTGTAGGCTTCTCGACATTAAAATGAGGGATATGTGGAGGAGTGTGAGACTGTGTCGGCAGTCTGGGTGCTGGGAGTAAAACTGCTCGCTAGAGTGGCACTCAAGGATTTTACAAAGTTTGTGGCAACTTTTGTCTGAACATGATTCAAGAGGCAAGACAGATGGAGAAAGGAAGAACACAAGAAAGAATTTCTTTAAATATTGTCTCTCACAACTTCAGAATTTCCCAAAGCGCATTATAACTGATGCAGTATTTTTGAAGTCTTGTCAATATTGCAAATAGAAAAGTTTTTTTTTGCACACTGGCTCCGAAAGCAGGAAGATCTTGAGTACATAAACACATTTTATTTTTGAGAAATCTTGTAATAGCCAAGGAATAAGCACAAGATAATACAATACATCTTTAATGTCCAACTCGGTGAGGGGGTGGGGGGGGGTGGGGAAGATATGGCGTTGGTTTAGCATCATACTCAAAAGACCGTTCCTCAGTCAGTGTGGTACGTCCTTTGTGCTGCATTGGAGTACCAAAAATCAAATCTCAAACGTGGGATTTGGATCCAGGGCGACTCAAGGAGCTATGGTGGACAACTGGCTGTCTTTGAAAATGGCCTGAGTCTTGACTTGATGGTTACACATCATGTGCAGTAAAACTGCTGATAGCCTGATATCACACTAGAAATCCCCCGAGAATGAAAATGTCACAGCATCATCTACCACAAAGCTGCAACTTAACTTTACTAACAGGTGGCACATGGGCCAACTTTAAAACTTCAATGTTGGCTTTGTAAAGACATTTAGTGAATATCACCCATTCCTAATTGCCCTCGAGAAGGTGGAGGTGAGCTGCCACCTTGAACCACTACAGTCCACTTGGTGTAGATACACCCACAGTGCTGATAGGGAGAGATTCCAGGATTTTGAGTCAGTGACACTAAAGGAACAGCTATGTATATCCAAGTCAGAATCATGACTAGCTTGGAGGAGAACTTGCAGGGGCAGTGTTCCCATGTATTGGCTGGCTTTTCCTTCTAGATAGATGTGGTTATGGATTTGTAATGTATTGTCTGAGGATCTTTGGTGAGTTTCTTCAATCCATCTTGTAGATAGTACACACTGCTACTACTGAGCGCCAATGGTAGAGAGAGTGAATATTTGTGCATGTGGTGCCAATCAAGCGGACTGCTTAGTCCAGGTTGACAGCAAGCTTCTGGAGTGTTGTTGGGGCTACAATCTTCCAGGCACGTGGGGAATATTCCATCCCACTCCTGACTTGTGCTTTCAGGTGGTCGACAGGCTTTGGAGAGCAAGTGGGTGAGTACTTGCTGCGTTCCTAGCCTCTGACCTCTCTTGTAACCAAAAGTATTATGTAGCCCCAATAGGAAGTCAACCCCAAACTGACATCAGAAGTGTCTCCAGCATTTGTACATCAATGCAAACGCTGCATTGAGAATGATGCAGGGTAGGCAGTATCTGCTGGTGGCATTTTTGTACTGCGTTGGTATCCAACAGTTGCCAGCAACTCTGAGAAAGCTCATGGCATGAAGCCACATCTCAATCCAGCAGTGTCAGTAGTGGCTCAGCAGGCAGTGCTCTTATCTTTGAGTCATCAAGCTGTGGGGTCCAGGACCACTCTGGTGATTGGAGTGCATAATCCATTCCAGAGTCCTCAGGGAGCCCTTCATCTTTGAGCTGAGAACAAAACCCAAGGCCACCTCTCAGCCCTCCCAGCTGGATGTAACCAAACCTCTAGTTATCCCTCAACTAGCACAACAAAAACAGACTACCTGATCATCAAGAAGTAGCTGTTTATGGCAGCTTCCTTGGTACAGCATGGCTGTTAAGTTTCATATATAAAATCAACTACTTTCCGAGTAGTTCATTAGGTGCAAAGCTGTTGTGTTAGTGAAAAACAATATAGGAAATGCAGTTTTGTCCCCCCATTTTCACTGAATAGTGGAAATCATTTTCATACACATTTCAATTTATGCTTTGGAAATTGCAGCTGTGAAAAAAAAGTCAGTTGAATAGCTGAAGTGCAGTTGCTTCTGAGTTAGAAAATGACAAACACACCCACAACTCAAAAAGATTGCTGTAATCAGCTGCATATCATCTCCATCGAGCTTCCTACGTCTGGACCAGCTGTAGGAAATCTTGCTTTCTACTCATTGCCTGTAATCATCGCTTGCATTAACTGCATTCCTGGGAGCACAGGGTTAATCCTCTGACTGACAGACAGAGCTATTTGATTTTACCATGCTGGGATCAATCGCTCTGGACAGCTGCTGCAGTGAATTGACAATGTTCGTGAATGCACAGATTTATATCCAATACCAAATTCAATTCTACGCAGCGTTTCAGAATATCAATTTGCATTTTCACAGACAGCCTTTTTTTAAAAACTGATGATTTTTAACATTTACAAAAACAGGTGCCAAACATTTGCAAATTAAGTGCAGTTCATAAGCAAATGACTGGAAAATGTTAACTTCATTTCAGTGAAGAAAGGTGATGGCAACAAGTGATTAGGAAGACGGTTCTTAACTTGCAGAGCTGACAATCAATTATTCTTGAACCACAGTTTAATTGCTGCGTACATGAAATGTAGCTGTTTAGACCTGTTGCAGAAACAAAAACAGAGGTTGCTGGAAAAGCTCAACAGGTTGTGAGAAAGGGTCACCGGCCCCAAAACGTTAACTCTCATTTCTCTCCACAGATGCTGCCAGACCTGCTGAGCTTTTCCAGCAACCTCTGTTTTTGTTTCTGCAGCAAGTTTAAACAGCTACGTTTTATGTACGCAGCAATTAAACTGTGGTTCAAGAATGATTGATTGTCAGCTCTGCAAGTTAAGAACTGTCTTCCTAATCACTTGTTGCCATCACCTTTGTTAACTTTATTCAGCAGGTCTGGCAGCATCTGTGGAGAGAAATGAGAGTTAACATTTTGGGTCTGGTGACCCTTCCTCAGAACCTGTTGAGCTTTTCCAGCAACTTGTTTTTGTTTCTGATTTACAGCGTCTGCTGTTCTTTCGGTTTTTAAATCTGTTCCAGCCTTGATAGTTATTTATAAAAGGAGTTTCCAGGTTATCTGTACAGTTTTTGATATATCAATCCATTTATTCCTTTATCTTCATATAGATTTGAGATAATATGAAGGTGCTCTCCTCGAATTCCAACATCCAGTTTATCATAGCAAAGGACAGAGGGTTGGTGCAGGAAAATGGCACTGACTTGGTTGATCAGGCATGATCTAGACTGGAGAAGCAAGCTCAAGGGCCGAATGGCCTACTCCAGTTGCTCTGCTCCTGATTTATAGCAATTAGGGGGCTGTGTTACACAAATGAGCCACGTTGCTGGTGCAAAAATGAACCTGCACAGTGTTACTTAAACCTCTGCCACAAGCAGCTATAGGATGATTAAGACTGGGCTCAGTGTTTCTAGACAAGTAAACCGCCATCAGTCAGATTACTCACTCCAGAGTGCACCCATTGATTGGAAAAGGCTTCCATTTAAAACTCTCATCTGTGTGCATCTATCCACCTCTATCCTCCCCTCACTTCTTGGATACATTGGTTCCTCTAATCCTTGCCTTTTGCTATCTTCTTCCTGCAAGATGCTACTACTATCTCTTTAGCCAAACCTTTGCTCATCTGATCTAATATCTCTTTCAATTTCAGTGTCAAATCCTGTCTGATAACGCTCCTGTACATCACCTCAGGACAGGTACTACTTTGAAAGGTTGCTATATCAATACAAGTGTTATTGTTGGCAGTGAATGTGGATTGGCCTTGGTTGAGGACGTAATCAAGGCTGACAACTGCCCACCAATTCCTGGAATATTTGGTTGACGAAGAGACAACAGACACTGATACAGGAGAGAGCTTCCACAGTAGGGAGTCAGGACTCCAAGGCAGTGTCACAAGGTGAAATTTAGGGCTGTGACCCCTAACAAATGCATAGCATCGCTTAGTTCTTTTCCCACCCACACCCCCTCACCTTCACCTGCTCTGGTGAATTTTCTCTCCCCATTTTCCGGTTCTTGCCTGACAAACTGCCCATGTAACCAATAAGCTGCCCTGGGCACGAAGCACTTAGTTAAGACTCTGTACCAAGATTCAGAAAGAAACTGAAATTTAATCAACCCTCTGTTTCAAGATCTATATAACAAAACAAGAACTTAAATTTTCTATGAAATGGGTCACAGATGAAAATAGAAAAGTTATTTGTAATTGAGAGTCAAAGGCAGAACAAGTTCTGACATTTACCTTTGAAATTCAGCCTTTTATATCCTCCAGCAATTCCAACAAAGGCAGAAGATGCTGTGGCCTGCTCAAACACTTCAAATGCAGCACTGAGGGAGTGCTACATTGCCCTGAGGTGCCATCTTTGGACATGAGCCTTTACACTTAAGGCGCTGCCTCTCTGGCTCAATAAAAAGAAAATAACGATCAGAAAGGGCGGCACGGTGGCTCAGTGGTTAGCGCTGCTGCCTCACAGCGCCAGGGACCTGGATTCAATTCCCGTCTTGGGCAACTGAGTGTGGGGATTTTGCACATTCTCCCTGTGTCTGCATGGGTTTCCTCTGGGTGCTCCAGTTTCCTCCCACAGTTGATGGATGTGCAGGTTAGGTGAATTGGCCATGCTAAATCGCCTGTAGTGTTAGGTGCATTACTCTTTGGAGGGTCGGTGTGGACTTGTTGGGCCGAAGGGCCTGTTTCCACACTGTAGGGAATCTAATTTAATCTAATCAAACTACTCAAGGAAAAGCACTGCATCTCCCTCCCGCTCTCAGTCGAGTGGCACAGTCAAAACATAAACCAGCTACTCAATTATCTTACTGTGACAACTTGCCGTGCACCAATCGTTACCTCTGGACATAAAATAAAACAGGACTACACCTCAGAAGTGCTGTCCCAGCATGCACACACTTGTGGGTTGCCCATGGGATATATAGAAACACAAACTTCTTTCTGACTGGAGAGGGAAGAGTATACTCCACCCTGACAGCACATGACTGACAACCTGTCAGAAAACGGGAACAGAACCACCCTCACGTTTTCCCTTAGCACGTCTCAACTTCACTTTCAGAAAAGGTAACTGCCAACTTCCTGTACAGTAAGAAAGTAAACAAGAGTTCAACTAGTTTAGACAGAGCGAGGGATCAGTATGGGAACACACACTGCCAGAAACCAAACCAAACAGCAAATCCCTCTCTCCAAGCCTCTAATGTTAGTAAGAAGAGGCAATTCTCCTAACGCTGAGTTGGCTGGTTGGAGAACTGGAGGCAAAAGCGAGGCGCAGTCATATAAATAAGCAAGTCACCATTTGGCACTTGATCTAAAGCAATGAGGAGCAGCAACAACCGAGATCTCACAGCTCTCTAGAATGTTCCTTGAGAGCGATCCAAAACGGCTTACCATGATGATGAGGGATTTTGTTTTAAATGCGGTTTTGAGGACACCACAAATCATGTCGATTATATAAAGAGCAGTTATATTCATGGTTATTCTGAGGAACTGCCACATGAGTGACCACTTTTGTTTTTGAAAATTGAAAGAATTTTACAGGGTGCCAGGAGATTTGCAGTCGATACTCAGCAAGCTCAATTTAAGGATTGCGACCTTCCTCCAGACAAGCAACCCTTTACTGAATATCTGTCAGCAGGAAAATTTTTAACAGATAATAGCAGTGATGCAAAATGATGTCGCAGATTCCGACTGGGCCACTGAAGTGGAGGGCCAGGGAAGTCAGTAATGTGAACAGACTTCATCTTGTACAACAGATAGAAGTGCTGGTGGGATTGTTGACTGAATCAGAGACAACGTTACTCTATTGCTGTCCCTCATGCACTGGTCATGTTTTACAGATTGCGCTGAAGAGAAAATCTTCAAAATAGTAATAGAAAAAAAATCAGGATTACACAAGGCAACATCTCTCCACATCAATTTTGGACCAAACGGCCTTTTTTCTGTGCAACGTCAGAGTCTCTAAACAAAGGCACATCTCCGTAAAACCATGCAGTTTTCATGTGGTTACTTGGTAATGCAGAACTTGAGCAATACTGGGAACGAAGTTGAAATTTTTTACTCTGAAGTCATCATGATTGAAATTTGATATTCCTGCACCTAAAGGAACAGCGATATACATCACATGGAAAAAGGGTGCTGATTGATTGGCAATACCGATTCATGTGCCAACTAATCAGCACCCGTAATCTCATGCAGTATAAATTGTTGCTCTCTTTGGAATTTTGGTATTCTTGCGTCTGTCCTGATGAACGCAAGTTGAAAAGCTTCAAAAACATCTCTTCTTCCCACCCCCAACATGATCAGTTTCCCTGTTCTTAAAATGTATACACAAAGCAAGATTTCTATGCAGGACCAAAGCCAACCTCAGACCACAAATGACATTTTGAATTGTAATGAGTGTTTTAAAGTAGGTGGGAGAGAACAGACAAAATGCACACAGCAAATTAGGACAAGTAGCAACAAGGTAATGGGCAGATCATTTTGTCTCGGGAATGTTTGTTCAGAGATAAATGTGTCAAAGAAGGATTGTCCCACTCCTCTTCAAAGTGGTGAAAGCTGACCTTTAACCCTGAAATAAGGGCTTTTTTGTTTAATGATTCTCATGAATTGTTGTTAAATATAGAAATGTGCAATATGCACATAATCACTAACTTACTAATTACGGTCAACACCAACACAACCGATTCAAGAGCTGCAATATTTTACCACAATTCAGCAGAAATAAAATCTGCATAAATCAATGGTGTAAATTCTACTTGATTAATCAGCTGTCATGTCAAACTTTTCTACTGCAAACGTAATCATAATTTACGTTACTTTTAAAATTTAAAATAGGCAGCAACTTAAAACTGTTTAACCAAAAGGTTCATCATCCCCATCAATAAGGATTAAAGAACTCCCAATTATACACTTTTGATCTTTTACTTCAGACCACTGCTTGAGAATGTGGCGTGGGACGTTGCAAGATCGAGCATCCTGTTACATAGCCCTCTCCACTGGGAGGTGGAAAAAAAAATCATTCGATGAAGGCTGACTGGAATTAGTCTTGCACATTGCAATGCCTAACACGTGGGCTGGTTCTGAGTGCTGTGTCATTCTGGTTGAATACGCAGAGATGCAAAAGAGGCAGCAATGACATTTTATGTTGCAGAAAGAGGAAATGATACTGATGAGGGTCAAATGTCTTTTACACTGTAATAACTCCGGAAGCTTGACTGGAAAGGAACATCATTTATTGTTGAACATCAAAAGAGTCACTACTCATGGCATACATAGGCTAGTCCCAGGCTGGGACAGGCAGCTGTGTAGAGCCACCCTGGGTCTGCTTTATATATTTTTAATCACCTTCTCAGTGATATTACTATACACCTCTGGAGCAGATGGGACTTGAACTGTGGGGGTGGTGGCAGGGTGTCTCCTGGCTCAGGTAGGGGACACTACCAATACATCCATAAAGCGAACCCAGGAAGGGCTTTTAAGAAATACTAAATTGAGCATTATTAATGCTGTTCCTTCAACTCCTCTAGCATTCTTCCAAACAAGAGTCCTTACCCTCTGTTCAGTAGCATAGCATTTTGTGCTTTAGTGAAAGATGGGGGAAGATACTGAATGAGTATTTTACATCAGTGCTAACTGTGGTGAAGGACATGGAAGATATAGAATGTAGGAAATAGATGCTACCAGTCTAAGTAGGAAACTTTGCTGACGGTCAACTCAATCCCCACAGAGATAGAGTCTTCAGGTTTTACAACTGGGACTTACAATTTGCTGAATGGGCTGTGCCAGTAAGATGCCAAGTTCCTCTAGATGTTCCAAATCAGCCTCTATTTTTGCAAATAAGGAACAGAGGGCAGCTCAAGCAGGTCAGGCCACTGGGTCTACACATATAGAGTCATAGAAATGTACAGCATGGAAACAGACCCTACTTTCCAACCCATCCATGCCGACCAGATATCTAGTTCCACCTGCCAGCATCCAGCCTATATCCCTCTAAACCCTCCCTATTCATATACCCATCCAAATGCCTCTTAAATGTTGCAAATGTACTAGCCTCCACCACTTCCTCTGGCAGCTCATTCCATACACGTACCACCCTCAGCGTGAAAAAGTTGTCCCTTAGGTCTCTTTTATATCTTTCCCCTCTCACCCTAAACCTAGTTCTGGACTCCCCGACCCGAGGGAAAACACTGTCTATTTACCCTATCCATGCCCCTCATAATTTTGTAAACCTCTATGAGGTCACCCCTCGGCCTCTGACGCTCCAGAGATAACAGACCCAGTCTGTTCAGCATCTCCCTATAGCTCAATTCCTCCAACCCTGGCAACATCCTTGTAAGTCTTTTCTGAAGCCTTTCAAGTTTCACAACATCTTTCCGATAGGAAGGAGACCAGAATTGCATGCAATATTCCAACAGTGGCCTAACCAATGTCCTATACAGCCGCAACGTGACCTCCCAACGCCTGTACTCAATACTCTGACCAATAAAGGAAAACATTCCAAACGCCTTCTTCACTATCCTATCTACCTGTGACTCCACTTTCAAGGAGCTATGAACCTGCACTCCAAGGTCTCTCTGTTCAGCAACACTTCCTAGGACCTTACCATTAAGTATATAAGTCCTGCAAAGATTTGCTTTCCTAAAATGCAGCACCTCGCATTTATCTGAATTAAACTCCATCTGCCACTTCTCAGCCCATTGGCCCATCTGGTCCAGATCCTGTTGTAATCTGAGGTAACCCTCTTCGCTGTCCACTACACCTCCAATTTTGGTGTCATCTGCAAACTTACTAACTGTACCTCTTATGCTCGCATCCAAATCATTTATGTAAACGATCATTGAGGGAAAAGAAGAATAATTAAAAATAAAACGGCAGTTAGTCGAAGTGTGAAGGAACAACATTTTCAAAATGCATTTTTTCAAGGCTGCGATCCTTTATTCCCTTTTGAATAATCTTTAGATTAGCAATAGAATATAGGTTTATGTGAATATATTTTTCATGTGTTGCATAAACTCAACCACCTGATGAAGGAGCAGTGCTCTGAAAACTAGTGCTTCCAAAGAAACCTGTTGGATTATAATCTGGTGTTGAGATTTTTAACTTTGCACATTCCAGTCCAACACTGGCACCTCCAAATCATTTTAATGTGATAGAGACTAATTGGAAGTTTAGAGTTCAGTCTGAAGTCCGATCGGTCATGATCTTCAGGCAAGCTTGAGAAGCCCAATGGCCTTGCCCCTAATTTATCCATAAATCCAGTACAACTCTTTCACTAGCTGAACTTGGTTTCACATTGAACAATAACTCCTTCAACTCCACTCAATGCTTCCAATCAAAAAGGACTTCAGTGCTTACCCCCCTGTATCTTAGCAAAATCTGCCTTTTAGTGGAATATGTGAAATATTCTTTATTAAAATCTCGATCATGTTACTTTTTGTTAATGTCGCATGTACCAAGATAGTGAAGTATTGTTTTGCGTGCTATACAAGCAGATTGTACCATAAAAACTGCAACATGGTAGAAGAACAGCTGCGGAGAAGGTGCACAGAGATCAGAAATCTACATTTGTGTAAGTCCATTCAAAAGTCTGATAACATTGGGGAAGAAGCTGTTCTTGAATCTGTTTGTATGTGTATTCAAACTTCTGTGTCTTCTGATGGAAGAGAGTATAACCAGGGTGGGAGGGGTCTTTGATTATTGGCTGCTTTCCTAAGGCAGCAATGCAAAATATTCATTTAGTATCTCCCCCACTTTCTGCGGCTCCACACAAAGGCCGCCTTGCTGATCTTTGAGGGGCCCTATTCTCTCCCTAGTTACCCTTTTGTCCTTAATATATTTGTAAAAACCCTTTGGATTCTCCTTAATTCTATTTGCCAAAGCTATCTCATGTCCCCTTTTTGCCCTCCTGACTTCCCTCTTACGTATACTCCTACTTCCTTTATACTCTAAGGATCCACTTGATCTATCATGTCTATACCTTACATATGCTTCCTTCCTTTTCTTAACCAAACCCTCAATTTCTTTAGTCATCCAGCATTCCCTATAATTATTCGCCTTCCCTTTCACCCTGACAGGAATATACTTTCTCTGGATTCTCGTTATCTCATTTCTTATCTTGGCCCTTGTGCCTTTTATTTTCTCAAGATCCTCTTTAGCACTTCAGGATACTTCCCAATGACTTCATATAGATCGTTAGCACCAATTTTAAAGTTCTATTGCCAATCCAGCCCGACTTTCTGCACCCAGCCCCTTCCCAAAAGATTGGGAACTGATCCTTGCACCATCATTAAGGGGAGTCAGACAGCCCATTGCCAATGCATAGCAGCGGTTACAATGGTCCCAATAATACTTCAGGGTTCCCCAGTGCATGTAGCCAATCTAGCCTTGGAGTCTTGCAGGCAAGATGTCCCATCAGAGGTGCACAACCATAGATACAGTAGCACCTATGTCTACCTCCATATCTAGGGGGTAGCCATTTACTTGGAGTTTTATCTTAATTGGGACCATTTTTGCAGCAATGATGCAATTTAGCTGTTACAATTTCTCATCCTTGGGCGGATTTATTTGCAAAGCCTTGCCTTGAGGTGGCTTTTCCCTTTAATGTGAGTGGTAGGTGCTTTTCCTGTTTCAGTCGCCTTGTTGGGGGCAGACTCTGTGACTACAAGTGCAGCACAGACATTCCTGCTCCTCACTATCGTGGAGAAGTTTCCCATTCGGTTCTGGAAACCTGACTTTAATCACCCTTCCTTGGCAACAAATGGGAGCCGTGAATATTGTTCAATGGGGACTTGGCTCCTTGGTATGGGGGTAACCCGAGACTGAGGATGATCCCGTCTATGGACCCCTGAATGCCCAGAGACCATTTTTCCAAGTTTTCAAAGAAAAGGGCCAGTTATATGACTTTCTGGGTGCAGTCTATAGCTTCCTCTAGGTCACAACATTATTAATTGCCCAAACTAGGTGATCTCTTAACATTTCCCTGATGTGCCGATATGTACTCTCAGCGTTCTGCCAATTTCTGCAGTCTCTTCAAGAACGGAGTTGCTGCTTTCCCAGAACATCTAATTGCCATGTTAAACCTGGAACTCTACAGTATAAACACACTGTTTGGGGTTGCAGTGGTTCACTACCATATCTATCAGTTCGTCAAAGGATTTTAACCCCAGGGTTGCCAAGTCGGTTAGACTCTTTACAAAGCTGTAAGTTTGGGCTGCACAACAGTCAGAAAAATGACCTTTTCGTCAGTGATTTTTTTTCCCCCTTCTATTGTGATTGCCTGAAAAAAAACGTATCTTTCCACGTACTTTTGGTCAATCCTCCACACCCACATCATAACGTGCCGGCAGCATTCCCAATATATCACAGTCTTGCTGGGTTCATTGCCTGTTTTGAAGGGAACTCATCCTCAATGAGCTCTATAGGGAGATTAATTAGTGAGTCCCCTTGAGCCTCGTCGGGGTTATCACACACCAGTGTACTCTCCTCAATCAATTCCAGTGACTAGCACGTTCACAGCATACTTCACGAGACTAACCATAAACCTCACAATTGTTCAGATTCACTTCCCTCACGCTTGCTGATGCAATTGCTAACCTGCAGTAATGTCAGGCAATATCAATCCCTCCTGAGAGAACTATTTCTGCAAGGTATTCAGGGTGAATGCAAATCTCAATCTACAATTTGCCATGAGATTGGCTCTCTAAATGCACAACGAGGCAAAATCTCACGGGTTTACTGTAAACCTTTTACAAACTGTGGGAGCATAGTGGATTTACAATTAGCCAAATCTGTTTGGATTAGCCTGCGTAATTGGGGGGGGGATTGCTTTTCATTTGCTTCACTGTGCCTATAATCCCTACAGAGCTTAAAAAGAATACTGGGGGTGGGATAGGCCATAGCAAAAGAACAAGGGTAAATAAACTGATTAAAAATTGTATTTACATTCACTCTTCCTCACCCTATAACACCTACTGAATAGTTACTCTGTCGTTTTTAAATCATTTGGATCTAAATTCAAAACACAATTTTTTCTGAGAAAATTTGATTTTCAACCAATGCCAGGCGCAATGCAGAATATTACAGCTCATACAATGGCTTTATTAAATACGGAGAATACACGCAGGTTGAAGATTTTGCATAAAGTGTACTCAAAGCTCAGCTTAATTCAATGTAAAAAATACTTCATTATACTGAACAAATGTTACACGCGGGCTAGAAAGATTGTCTTAGCAATTTCAACATTGGTCCCTTGTAATTACTTAGCTTCCCTTAAACACATCTATGCTGTTCATTTCAACCACATCAATTTCAACATTCTCACCACCTTCTGGATGAAAAGGTTTCTCCGGAATTCCTTGTTGGGTTTATTAATGGCCATCTTTTATTTATGCAATCTAATTTTAGAACTGTCTTCTCCCACACATGTGGAAACATCACTCTTACATTTACCCAAGCAAAGTCCTTCATCATTTTAAAAGCCACTTTCGGTTCACTTCTTAGACTTTACTTAAGAAAAGAAGGGTCTTTGTTCTGTCTTATAACCACTCAGTTATTGGTATCATTCTTCTGAACCGCATTTGTATTTCTCCCAGGGTCTCCATAACCTTTTCAAAGAAAGAGGCAAAAACTGTGCTCTACTACAGTATTCTGGCAAGGCGTGCCAGCAACATACAGCAAAGTAAACATTGTCTCATCTTATAATAGTGAGCAATCCTGGAATATGTTCAACCACAGTTAGCCACACCACCTTTACTGTAGCAGCTGGCATGAGAATCTAACGGAAACGAGCTTTGCCAAATTCCCTGAGGGCTCTCAAGAAACTCAGCCTGCAAGTGGTGATGACAGGGTCGAGTCAAAGAGGAAACGTGTGCTGCTGTTGAGAAAGGAAGCATGCGTAAAGGAACAGACTTGTAGCATCGACCCAGGTTTCCTTCCTGTATTTAAAAATATATCCCTGGGGGTCAAGAGGGAGTCACTTATCTGAAAAGAAATAGAAAGCTTTAAACACACATGGGTAGCTTCAGTGGCTATACAAATGCAAAAGGTAGTAAGGGATAAAACATCAAGGGCAGCACACAGCTGAACAGGAATGGAATGGAATGGAATTAGTTAAAAAGGTCCAACAGCTGTTAAGCCTGTTCCTGCAGAACACAATTCAGAAATTCATCTCCAGTGGTTTAGTTAGTGACCAACTGGACTACCAAGATTGACAGGTAGTGACGCGTTCACCAACAGTTTGCTAGTTCAGTCCAAACTGGGATGGTAATAGAAATGGTTGGCTGGTCCCAGGACACCAAATTATGATCAGAAGCATTGTTGTTTTCTCAAAAAAAATGACTGTCATTCCTGCAATCCAGGATTGCCAACATATCCCAGGGTCAGAAGGATTCTGGATCTAGAAGATCATTCAGCTCCTCCAGCCCACAGAAAGTCCCATTTATCTCACTTCCAATGAATTGCTGCTTTATCATGTGCATTCATGTTTAATATATATAAAAATGTCACTATATATGGAGGCCACTCCTGTAATTCACATCCCACATGTGGTATGTCCTAATAGCAGCCTTGAGCTTAGCTCTCCAGTTCATACTCATGTCCCATTAAATGTCCTGCAGGCACTGTCGCATGAAACATCAGGCCCAGAAATGAATATCTTAATCTATTTGTATTCTTCCACAAGCTTCTTGGGGTGGAGGTATTCAAATACTTCTGATAGTTCCTCATAATTCAATACCCTGATCCAAGGAATGTTTACTTACAGTAGGAATTAACTTTACAAATCAGCCCCTCATTTTGCTGCCCCTTCTACATGCTGGGGGTCAAGGGTGAAGCTATGACCATCGAATAACTGGCTAATGCAAGAGCAAGGCTGTTCTCACACGGTCAACATCTTCCAAAGAGATGCAGACACTCAGACACCTGCACTGTTAGTAAAGGGTGATGGCAGGGAACGCTTGAGAAAGACACGGAGGAAGAAATTTAATGTCAAATGAACCAGAATAGTATCACAGAAGGCTACCATTTGATCCAGTATATCTATACCATCATCTCCGATGGACCGAGCTAATTAATCCCAGTTCCTTCTTCTTTCCCCTAGCCCTGTAACGTCTTTCTCTTTCACAAGATGAGAAAAAGCTTTTGCTTTTATTTACACAGCTGGATGTCATAAGAGGAAGGAATGGTGAAATCATCTTCAATAGTCTCTTTCAAAAGAGAATTTGGACATGTAATTGAAAAGGACAAATTTGAAGGAAAGGCAAGCGACAAATGAAAGAGTTCGCCCACAGAGCCAGCAGAAGCATACTGGGCTGAATGGCCTCTTGCTTTGATGCAAGTTCATTCAATTGCTTAAAGCAAAAGGGGAAGTGAAATCTAGCAATAGATAACCCTCCATTGAGAATCCAATGCTGTAATTTAACTACGCGTAACTGTAGGCTAGATAAACCACTAACTCAGGGTTTCAAGAAAGTTGACTATCTTGCAAATTGGGGTTTGGAATCATTGGAAGCTGGTCACCAGATATGGAAACAAATGATCTTAAAAAAAAAAAAACAGGAACCATGGTGGAAAAGAAAACAGCCAACTTATTTTGAGAAAGTTTTAAATGATCCATACTGAAGTTTGAAAAGGAACATTCAAAGAGTGAGACAAATTGTACAGTAACTTCAGTCAATGAGCCAAGATATACACTGCAAAGTTAATCCCAGATCAACAGTTTTCATCCAATAAAACAAACTGGTGGAAAATCTGGACTAGTTTTCTTTCTTCATTCAGTGGGCGTGGGCGTCACTGACATTTACTCTAAATATTATTATATAATACTTCTTATGGTAATCAAAGATGGATGACGGGAAGAATTTCTGACTGTAACAGGCTGCTCGTTTCTTTTAGGTATTTTAGGTGCTGGAGGTGATTTCCTTGAATTCTAGGAGCAGCAATTATTGTTTTATATGCTGTTGCATTGTTTTGGAACTGGAGGAAAAAAAAATCAAAACATTGTTTTGTAGAGGAATAAGACAGTGTTATTTTCTGGGTCTGCAGACTGAAAGAAGCAAAAATGGCCTTTATATGCTCTTCTTGTTGGATGTGGGAGTTTAGGGAGAGTTTACACGTTACTGAGGATTATATCTGCAATAAATGCTATTGGTTGCGAATCCTATCAGATCAAATGGATCGGTTGGAGAGACAGTTAGAGGCAATGAGGAATTTACAAGAGCAAGGGCATGTAATGGATGGCAGTTATAGGAAGGGAGAAAAGTTGCAGGTACAGTCAAAGTCACATAGATGTGTTAAACCCAGGGAAGGCAAGAGAGGTAGGTAGGCAGTGAAGGAGTCTTCTGTGGTTATCCCCATTTCAAATAAGTATATGGTTTTGGAAAATGTAGGGGGTGATGGATGCTCAGGGGAACGTAGCACTAACAGCCAAGTTTTGGGCATCGAGACTGGCTCTAATACAATGAGGAGGACATTGGGTTCCAAAAGACCAATTGTGTTAGGGGACTCTCTAGTCTGAGGCACAGACAGACGTTTCTGAGCCCAGCAGTGAAAAATCATAATGGTGTGTTGCCTCCCTGGTGCCAAGATCAAGGATGTCTCAGAGAGGGTGCAGAATGTTCTCAAAGGGGGAGAGGGATCAGCAGGAGATCATTGTACACATTGGAATCAACGCCATAGGAAAGGAAAAGGATGAGATTCTGAAGGGAGAGTATAGAGAGTTAGGCAGGAATTTAAAATGGAGGTCCTCGAGAATAGTAATATCTGGACTACTCTGGTGTTATGAGCTAGTAAGGGTAGGAATAGGAGGATAGAGCAGACGAATGCATGGCTGAGGAGCTGGTGTATGGGAGAAGGATTCATATTTTTGGATTATTGGAAAATCTTCTGGGGTAGAAGTGACTTGTACACGAAGGACAGATTGCACCAGAATTGGAAGGGGACTAATATACTGGCAGGGAGATTTGCTAGAGCTGCTCGGGAGATTTAAACTATTAAGGTGGGGGGTGGGACCCAGGGAGATTGTGAGGAAAGAGACCAATCTGAGACTGGTAGTTGATGAAGGAAGCGAGTCAAGCAGTCAGGGCAAAGCAGAGAAAAAGATAGGACTGATAAATTAACCTGCATTTATTTCAATGCAAGAAGCCTAACTGGAAAGGCAGATGAACTCAGGGCATGGTTATGAACATGGGACTGGGATATCATAGCAATTACAGAGCATGGCTCAGGGATGGACAGGACTGGCAGCTTAATGTTCCAGGATACAAATGCTTCAGGAAGGACAGAAGCTGATGGAGGCCGATGTTCACAGGTAAAGGGACGGCTGGAAAATGGGAAGCCTTCAGAAATGAGATAATGAGAATCCAGAGAAAGTATATTCCTGTTAGGGTGAAAGAAAAGGCTGATAGGTGTAGGGAATGCTGGATGACTAAAGAAATTGAGGGTTTGGTTAAGAAAAAAAAAGGAAGCATATGTCAGATATAGACAGGATAGGTCAAATGAATGCTTTGAAGTATTAAGTCAGTAGGAGTATACTTAAGAGGAAAATTAGGAGGGCAAAAAGGGGACATGAGATAGCTTTGACAAATAGAATTAAGGAGAATCCAAAGGGTTTTTTACAAATACATTAATGACAAAAGGGTAATGAGGGAGAGAGTAGTAACCGAAAATGTGTTGCTGGGTGGGACCCAGGGAGATTGTGAGGAAAGAGACCAATCTGAGACTGGTAGTTGATGAAGGAAGCGAGTCAAGCAGTCAGGGCAAAGCAGAGAAAAAGATAGGACTGATAAATTAACCTGCATTTATTTCAATGCAAGAGGCCTAACTGGAAAGGCAGATGAACACAGGGCATGGTTATGAACATGGGACTGGGATATCATAGCAATTACAGAACATGGCTCAGGGATGGATAGGACTGGCAGCTTAATGTTCCAGGATACAAATGCTTCAGGAAGGACAGGAGCTGATGGAGGCCGATGTTCACAGGTAAAGGGACGGCTGGAAAATGGGAAGCCTTCAGAAATGAGATAATGAGAATCCAGAGAAAGTATATTCCTGTTAGGGTGAAAGAAAAGGCTGATAGGTGTAGGGAATGCTGGATGACTAAAGAAATTGAGGGTTTGGTTAAGAAAAAAAAAGGAAGCATATGTCAGATATAGAGAGGATAGATCAAATGAATGCTTTGAAGTATTAAGTCAGTAGGAGTATACTTAAAAGGAAAATTAGGAGGACAAAAAGGGGACATGAGATAGCTTTGACAAATAGAATTAAGGAGAATCCAAAGGGTTTTTTACAAATACATTAATGACAAAAGGGTAATGAGGGAGAGAGTAGTAACCGAAAATGTGTTGCTGGAAAAGCACAGGTCAGGCAGCATCCAAGGAACAGGAGAATCGACGTTTCGGGCATAAGCCTTCGTGTGGAGCCGCAGGAGATTGGGGGTGGGGGAGAAAAGAGATACAAAATGACTATTTTGCATCAGTATTTACTGTGGAAAAGGAAGATATAGAATATAGGGAAACATATGGTGACATCTTGAAAAATGTCCATATTACAGAGGAGGAAGTGCTGGATGTCTTGAAAAGCATAAAAGTGGATAAATCCCCAGGACCTGATCAGGTGTACCCTGGAACTCTGTGGAAACGAGGGAAGTGATTGCTGGGCCCCTTGCTAAGATATTTGTATCATCGATAGTCACAGGTGAGGTGCCAGAAGACTGGAAGTTGGCTAACGTAGGTTGGCTAAGAAGGATGGTAAGGACAAGCAAGGGAATTGTAGACCAGTGAGCCTGACATCTGTTGTGGGCAAGTTGTTGGAGGAAATCCTGAGGGACAAGATGTACATGTATTTGGAAAGGCAAGGACTGATTAGGGACAGTCAACGTGGCTTTGTGCGTGGGAAATCATGTCTCACAAACTTGATTGAGTTTTTTGAAGAAGTAACAAAGAGGATTGATAAGGGCAGAGCAGTGGATGTAATCTGTACAGATTTCAGTAGGATGTTCGACAATGTTTCCCACGGTAGACTGGTTAGCAAGTTTAGTCTCACGGAAGACAGGTAGAACTAGCCATTTGGATACAGAACTGGCTCAAAAGGTAGAAGACAGAGATGGTAGTGAAGGATTATTTTTCAGACTGGAGGCTTGTGACCAGTGGAGTGCCACAAAGATCAGTGCTGGGTCTACTACTTTTCATCATTTATATAAAACGATTTGGATGTGAACGTAAGGAGGTATAGTTAGTAAGTTTGCTGATGACACCAAAACTGGAGGTGTAGTGGACAGCACAGAAGGTTACCTCAGGGTACAATGTGGATCTTGAGCAGATGGGCCAATGGGCCTAGAAGTGACAGATGGAGTTTAATTCAGATAAATGCGAGGTGCTGCATTTTAGGAAAGCAAATCTTAGCAGGACTTATACACTTAATGGTAAGATACTAGGGAGTGTTGCTGAACAAAGAGATCTTGGAGTGCAGGTTCATAGCTCCTTGAAAGTGGAGTCGCAGGTCGATAGAATAGTGAAGGCGGCGTTTGGAATGTTTTCCTTTATTGGTCAGAGTATTGAGTACAGGAGTCAGGAGGTCACGTTGCGGTTGTACAGGACATTGGTTAGGCCACTGTTGGAATATTGCACGCAATTCTGGTCTCCTTCCTATCAGAAAGATGTTGTGGAATCTGAAAGGGTTCAGAAAAGATTTACAAGGATGTTGCCAGGGTTGGAGGATTTGAGCTATAGGGAGAAGTTGATTAGGCTAGGGCTGTTTTCCCTGGAGCGTCGGAGGCTGAGGTTATAGAGGCTTATAAAATCATGAGGGGCATAGATAGGATAAATAGACAAAATCTCTTCCCAGCACAGTACAAAGGCAGTGCTGCACTGTCTGAGGCACATTTGATGCTGCTTGACCTGCTATGCTTTGTCCAGCTCCACTCTATCCACTCCAGCTCATGCAACCCATTACACAGGAGAAGATTCTCATTTCATCTTGCACTTTTTGCCAATTACCAACCAGGGAGAAGCGGCTTCAACTCATCGACCCTATTTGAAACTTCAATGACTTTTGAGAACCCCTATTGTTAAATCTTTTGTTCATCACCTGGCTCTTGGCTGAGCATTTGTAGCTTCATTTGAATCTGCATATAACCAAAATGCCTCCATACAGGACAGCATTTTGATTTATTAAAAGTAGATTTTGTTTTATTAAAACCTTTTGCATTTTGTATACTAAGAATTGATTTTCTGGGCAAACTGGATTTCCAGGTCAGTGAATAAAAATTACACAAACATTTTGAAAGTCTCATTCAAAAATTGCGGTAAATTGCTTTAATTTGTTCAAGAGATTATTGACAGCACTGACCTCGACTATCAATGTGTCACTTTCTTGAACTCTGCAATACAGTGGATACACAGTGCCAATGCTGTTAGGGAGAGGGCTCCAGGCTTATACCCAGTCCTCATGCGAGTACAGAGTCAGGCATAGTGTGCAGTTTGGCGAGGAACTTGGAGATTGTCAAGCCCCCATGGACCTGAATACCTTTTGGCCATCCCACATTACAAGAACCTGGAAAGAAAATTCCTTCAAAAAAGTTTCATCAAAAGCAAAGAAAAGCTCCTGTTTGATACTGTTGGTATTAGGAGTGGAAAAAAAAAATTATCCGATAAGGCATTGTTGCTGAAATGGAAACCTCATGGGATAACTGAAGGTGTCGGAGACAGTAATTCAGTCGAATGCTGCTGCAATTTAATGAAATGTAATCAGAGACAGATTTTGAACTTTTTTTTAATGCATTAACAAAGCCACGTTTCCTGGTCTAACCCAAGGTCATAATTTTGTAACTCTTTGTACACTTGCAAGCAGATCTCATGTGATGCTGCACACTCAAATCAGATAACACACCACTTGATAATCCCACAGCAACAGGTTATACCATGTGAAACAGCAGACTCCTGTGCTGCTAAAACCGAGCTATGTTCAATCTTGATTAGATCATGTTTTTCTAGCCTCCCTCCATAAATAAGCAATTCCATAGTGTAGCACAAAGCATTAACTGAGTGATAGACTAATAGACTTACATTCTTTATCACCATAAAGTGATGCAATGATCAATCTTGCTCTTCCATGCCACCTCACTCCAAAATTAAGCCTCCACATCATGTTTATTAACTAAAATGAATGATTTGTTTACCTCAACAGACCCAGTAACTAATTTTTTTTAAACACCTCAAGGAGTCGCGACAATTGGAGATGAATTGCTGCTGGAGAGAGACATGAGCAGATTAATGGCTGCTTTCAAGTCTCCACTACTAGGGTGAGTGGATAGAAAGACAGACAAAAGGGGAAATAATTTCCTACCATTCTTTTGTGTTTTTAAATTGCTACAATCAGTGACCAAAGTCCTGTGGGAATATAAATGCTTGAAGAATTCCCTGATTCCCAATGGTAGATCTGTGCTGCATGAGACTGAATTGATTTTATTGATCATTTCTATTGCAACTACATTCCACTCACTGCATTGCACCAGAAAATGCAAGTTTAATCAAGGGAAGTTTAATCGGGAGGTCATGAGTTCTGTTGGCAGCAATTCATAGAGTCACTAATTAAAATAGTCAGCTATAATGTGCTATTTAAGTGGATTCTGCTCAATCACTACAAAAATTCTGTCATAAAAGCTCACCCAGCCTCCCACTCAGTGGGTGACAGTAGTGGCAAATATTCACTTCTTTCAAAAAAAAATGACAGTCCTGTTAACGGAGAGATCTTGAAACTTCACTGCAAGTAAGTGGATTCAGAGACATTGCTTACAGCAAGTCTGTTTCCTCTCCATAACATTCTGCAGATTATCTCTCCGTCATGTGCTGCATTCATGTCATCTTTCCTCTTATGACATTCCTTAACCTCTGCCCAGCTCAATTCCTCCAGCTGTTTAACTTGGTTCACCTTCAAGGTGTTTAGATGGATGGAGATAAACAATCACGTCTGCGATCTCAATCGTCCAGATTGATTTCATACCCGAAATTGCTCGGGCATCCAATTAAAATGGGAACCAAAGGCAAACTTGTTATAAGGTTACACTGCGTTTATGTACCAATAAAATCTATCGATTTAAGGATTTAAGGAGGATGTTGACTGAATTTTAAAATACTGGCAGCTCTGATATGCTGGCATAAAACAGTAGCTGAGGTCTGGGGCAGATCAATCATGATGTTGTTGAATGACAAGGTAGAGCTTGAGGGGCCAAATGGCCTATTCTTGCTTCTATTTTGGGTGGCACAGTGGCTCCGTGGTTAGCACTGCTGCCTCACAGCGCCATAGATCTGGGTTCGATTCCACCCTTGGGCGACTGTGCAGAGTTTACACATTCTCCCAGTGTCAGTGAGGGTTTCCTCTGGATGCTCCGGTTTCCTCCCACAGTCCAAAGATGTCCAGGTTAGGTGGATTGGCCGTGGGACATGCAGCATTACAGGGATGGTGGTCAGGTCTGGGTGGGATGCTCTTCAGAGGATCCGTGTGGACTCGATGGGCTGAGTGGTCTGCTTCCACACTGTAGGGACTCTATTTAAGTATTTAACCAATCCTAGTAGCTTGTAGGCATTTCCCAAGCACAAGAATCACAGATGTGACAATAACTAACAGGAAGGACATTCAAGATTTGGAATGTATTACAGATATAGAAGAGATACCTGCTGATTCATCCCATTGGTATACCATTTCTAAACATGGTAATTATAAAAGACACCTGTTTCGTTTGGAGCAAAGCAAGGGAGAGTAGATTTGTTGTTGAGTGAAAGATGAATTAGTAGTAGACTTGGTCACACAAATACAATCCCACAGGGGCAATTGCTTCAGAGAAAGTGCCTTATTGTAACTTTCTCCCGCAACTTCCTCTTCCCAGCTTATTTTGCATTATCCATCTTCTGCAAGACCTCAACTGAGCGATTGCTGCAGCTTCTCTCCCACAATTTTGATCACCTCGACCCTTTCCATTGAATTAATGCTTTGCTTTTACTTTTAAAGATATTTGCTGTTGTGTACAGGGGCTCACTGAAGTGCTCGATTAGATTAATGCCTTGTAATCATTCATGGGTAATCCATCATTTCCTAGTTAAAACTGCAGCACAATGGAATCACAGAATGGTTAAGCGGAGAACAAAGATTCATATGAGAGCAATGGTAACGTAGCCCAAGGCCAAGAGAACTCCAGCTCATCAAAACGCATTTGTGTCTTTCCTTGCCACTGCCACAGAGGGATGATACTGAAATAACAGTTTATATCTGTGGATAGCTTCGCTCGAGAGACACACACAGTGAATGAAACACACGGGGAGAGAGAGAGAGAGAAAGAAACGGGGTTGGGGGGGGGAGAGAGAGAGAGAGAGAGAGAGAGTGTAGTCACTCACCCCCCTCCCCCCACACACACGGAAACCGCAATCTCTCTCTCCCCTTCAGGATCCTGTCAGGTCACAACCAAACAGTGTGTGGTGGGGTTGTGGTAACATCACTGGACTAGGTAATCCATTGTTCCAGACTAAAGATAAAAATGTAAATCATCATGCTTCTGATGAAAGGTCACTGGACCCAAAACATTAACTCTGCCTTAGTTTCTCCAGCAATTTCTGTTGTTATTTCAAAGCTACCAAAGCACTATTGAATGATAGGGGCTGTTCTCACATTAGAGAGAAGATACTCAGAGAGAGAGAGAGAGATACCCAGAGAGAGCGCGAGAGAGCAAGCGAGAGCGAGCGCGAGAGATAGAGAGAGACACACAGACAGGGGGATAGAGGGACTGGAGGTGGTTTAACCTAAAGGTCACCATGCCTCAGGTGAGGGGAGGTTTATAAGGAGAGGCCTTCATGGTAACCTCAGCCAGTATGGGAATTGAACCCACGTTGTTAGCATCACTCTGCATCACAAACCAGTCGCTAGGCCAATTGAACTAACCGACACCCAGACTAATTCTCTGGAGATAAAAGGAAAACAGGCAGATACTGGAAATCTAAAATATAAACAGAAAGCACTGGAGAGACTGAGCAGGTCTGGCAGTGTCTGCAGAGAACCAAAGAGAGTTAACGTTTCAAATCTGGTTTGAGTTTTCATCCTTTCACAGTTGGACCTGTTGAGTTCCTCCAGCGCTTTTGCTGTTTTTACAATGTTCTGGGGTCATGGGTTCAAGTCCCAACAGAAGGTGACATTTGAATTCAATTAAAATGTGGAACAAAAATCCAGCATTTTGGCAACCCTGACACCACTACCGACTGTAAAAACCCAGTTGGTTCACTAACATCTTTTTGAGATGGAAAGCAGCTGGTGGTCTGACCTACATGAGACTCCAGACCCACAGTGATGTGGTTGACTCTTAATCGCCCTCTGGGTAATTGGAATCATAAAACCCCCTACAGTATGGAAACAGACCCTTCGGCCAAACAAGCCCACACCAACCCTCTGAAGAGTAACCCACCCAGACCCATTCCCCTACTTTATTATCCTATATTTACCCCTGACTAATGCACCTAACCTACACATCCCTGAACACTATGAACAATTTAGCATGGCCAATTCACCTAACCTGCACACCTCTGGACTGTGGGAGGAAACCGGAGCACCCAGAGGAAACCCACGCAGAAAATGTCTGTGTGGAGTTTGCACAGTCGCCCGAGGGTGGAATTGAACCAGAGTCCCTGGCGCTGTGAGGCAGCAGTGCCAACCACTGAGCCACCGTGCTGGAACAATATATGCTGACCTGGGCAGTGATACCCATGAACAAATGAAATTGCATTAACTTACTTTCAGATGCCCAAACACTGCTTTAAGACTATGCACTGGCATTCATACACGGACATAAATTGAATTAATAAAGAAAGATTCCAACACAAAGAAAATAACTTCATCTCTGAAGATGAAGTTATCTCTGTGTTTGCCACTGAACAGCACATTGAAATTGTAAGTGAAACATTGAATAGATTCTAATGTCTTTTATCGGTATTGCGCAGTGGGTCTTCAGAACAAAACGCAGGATATAACCTGGGCTTTTTAATGACGCTGTCAAAACCATGAGCTGACAAAGCCTTGATATCACGGTTTTCATATCATTCTTAAAATACAGCAGCATTAAAAAGTGTCTATTGTACTTTCAATCTGGAATTCATCCCAATTTTTAAATTGATACCCTTAAGGAGAAAAAGGAACAATCTCATCTTTCTCTCTATTCAAGTCAAGCATCATCCATATTCACGGCACAAAGGGAGCTCTGAATTGTCTCTCAGCTGCAAAGTATTCCTCTGTATCCGAGCCCTGGGGAAAGAGTGCTAAGGAAATTTACTAGATTTCACTTGAACATTGAAGGATGAGAGGTAACCTGATAGAAGTTGGCAAAAGTATGAGGGGCACAGGTGGAATCGATAATCCGAGTCCCCTGCCCAGGGCAAGAAATGTCAATTAGACGGACCTAGGTTTAAAGGTACAAGGGGGAAATGTCTAAAGATGCGAGAGGCAAAATTTTCTTTTAAAAAGAACACAGAGGGTTGTAAGTGCCTGGGATGCACTGCCAGAGATAGTAGTGGAGATGATTACAACAGCAAATTTTGAAGATATATGAATAGGCAGAGAATAAGCTTCAAGCATTGGTGAGTCTAGAGCCAAAAGCAGTGATGCTGGAAAAGCACACAGTTGGTCAGGCGGCATCTGAGAAGCAGGAGAGTTGATGTTTCGAGCAGGAGTTCTTCATCAGGAATGTGTGGGAGGCCCAAAGGGACTGAGAGATAAATGGGAGTGGGGGGGGGGGGGTGGGAAAGGGGTTAGCTGGGAATGCAATAAGTAGATGACGGTGACAACGATAGGTCAGGGAGGAGGGTGGAGCAGATAGATGGGAAAGAAGATGGACAGGTAGGACGGGTGGATCTGGGATTGTGGGGGAAGGTGAGATGTGGAATCTGGTGAAATCGAGATTGATGCCGTGGGGCTGGCAGGTCCCAAGGTGGAAGATGAGGAGTTTTTCCTCCAGGTGGTTAGAATCTGGCAATGGAGGCAACCCAGGATTGGGCAGGGGAGTTGAAGTGTTCAGCCACAGGGTGGTGGGGTTGTTTAGTGCGTGTATCCCAGAGAGGTTCTCTGAAATGTTCCGCAAGTTGGCGTCCTGTCTCCCCAATGTAGAGGAAACCACATCGGGAGCATCAAACAGTAGATGACGTGTGTGGAAGTGCCAGATGTGGAAGGGTCCTTTGGGCCCTTGGATGGAGGGGAGAGTCTAAACAGAAGAGGCATTTGTACCACATGACTTATTACTGCTGAGTAACCATAGTTTATATTAACTACGAGGAGAAAGTGAGGACTGCAGATGCTGGAGACCAGAGTTGAAAAGTGTGGTGCTGGAAAAGCGCAGCAGGCCAGGCAGCATCCGAGGAACAAAGAAGATTGCAGGTCAAGAGGGCGGTGCTGAATCCGGAGGTTGGGACTGAGATAAGGTAGGGGGGAGGGGAAATGAGGAAGCTATATTAACTACTAGGCACAGTCAGGGATCTGAGTCAAATACTGGCAAAAGGGACTAGATCAGTTTACGATGTCTGGGTCAGCATGGACCAGTTGGACTGTAGGGTCCACTTCCACTCTGTACACCTTTATGACTCTCAGGTGCTCCACAAAGTACATCTGCTCCCTTTGGGGACATGCACATTAGTCTACTTTCTCCATCCAAAGGTTGAGTGAAATAACATCAATTGCATGTTCTGAGGAAGGGTCACTCACCCGCAACATTAACTTTGATTTCTCTCCACAGATGCTGCCAGACCTGCTGAGCTTTTCCCGCAATTTCTATTTTTGTCTCTGATTTACAGCATCTGCAGTTCTTTCGGTTTCAGTTGCTTGCTTGCTGCTCAATGCAATATGAGCAGTAACTCCTTCAGAGCCATTACCTTGTACAACAACCTTAACCTAACTTGTAAATGCTAAACCAACGTCCTGCCTCAGATGGGAGCGCATGATTCAATGGCATTATTTCCAAAAATAACAGGGGAGTGCAAACATGTCAAAGAATTTGCAGCAATGAAACAGCCCAAGTGGTCTGTGTCAAGTACAATAAAATTCACCTCCATCTGTTAACATCATGAAAACATATTCTGGTCTTTATCACGACGCTGTTTGTGGGGCATTTTCCTACATTCCAAAGTACTTCTGAGCTTGTGAAGCCTGTTGGGACTCTAAGGTTGTGAGAAAACGCAATCAAAATAAATGCAAGTTTTTTCCTTTCCTCTTACATATGACTGAATGCTCAACTCTATTGCTTCAGCTGCCTTTCCCCTCTCTCACTACCTATGCCTACCCCTTCATCAACTCACTCCAGTTGGAAGAATTATAGAGTCATATAGCACAGAAACAGACCCTTCGGTCTAACCAGCCCATGCCGAGCACAATCCCAAACTAAACTAGTCTCACCTGCTTGCTCTTGGCCCATATTTATCCAAACATTTCGTATTCATGTACTTATCCAAATGTCTTTTAAACAGTGAAAACGTACTCACATCCACCACTTCCTCTGGCAGTTCATTCCGAACCAATCTCTTTTTAAAAAAAAAAGCCCCTCAATTTTTTTCTAAATCTTTCTCCTCCCACCTTAAAAATATGCCCTCTAGTCTTGAAATCTCCCACCCTAGGGAAAAGACACTTTATCTCTATCCCTCATAAGGTCACCTCTCAGCCTCCTATGCTCCAGTGAAAAAAGTCCCGACCTATCCAGCCACTCCTTATAACTTAAACACTCCATTTCCCAGCAACATCCTGGTAAGTCTCTTCTGAACTCTCTCCCGCTTAATAATATCCGCCCCATAAGAGAAAGACCAGAAGTGGACACAATATTCCAGAAGACACCTGTACCAATGTCCTGTACAACCTCAACATCATGTCCCAACCCTTATACTCAAAGGTATGAGCAATGAAGGCAAATGCACAATTAATTCATCGAACAATTAATGTGCCACAAGGCACAGGAGAAGCTTAGTTCCTCACAATCCAAGTTAACTACAGAAAATTGAGGGAACTGTACAAAGTACCATCTTCTGTCGCATAAATGGTGCGATCGTTTGAAATTTGACATTCTTGCTCTTGCTCTGACAGCATCAAGATGAAAAGCTTCAACAACAATGTGTCTCTGTTTTCAGCAAGATTCAAGGACGATGCGTGTCCAATTGGATGACATCCAATGTCTGAGAGAAATCGCACATGCAAGCACACAATCTGAAGCACTCACTCATTTCAGTCACACTTACAAAGATCTTGTACCAAATTAGCACACAGTGACAGGTGAACAGCCAGGCAATGAAACACCGAAACACTAATCAATGAGTGGCACAAGCAAGGGAACACTCGCAGAAAAGTTCACAAAAACCCATTAGTGCATGACAGGAAAACCAGTGTTGATTCTCAGCACAGGTCACGAGAACCTCTCTGCATTCTGATCCCTGAAAAGCAGAACAAGCCTTTTGCCTTGGTGGTAACATGGGAAACATTTGGCTCACTTGTGTGGTTCAGTTATGGGTCCAACTACCTGTATATTGCCAGAATGACTAATTTGATCATACAATCCTTAAAATGTGGAAGCAAGCCATTTGGCCCATCAAGTCCACACCATCCCTCCAAACAGCATCAACCCAGACCCAAACCCTCACCCTATCCCTGCATTGTCCATGTCTAATCCCCAAAGCCTGCATGGTGGCTCAGTGGTTATCACTGCAGCCTCACAGCATCAGGGACCCAGGTTCAATTCCAGCCTTGGGCGACTGTCTGTGTGGAGTTTGCACGTTGCCCCCGTGTCTGTGTGGGTTTCCTCCGGGTGCTCCAGTTTCCTCCCACAGTCCAAAGATGTGAAAGTTATGCAAATTAGCCATGATAAATTGCCCATAGTATTAGACGCATTAGTCAGAGGGAAAATGGGTCTGGGTGGGTTATTCTTCGGAGGGTTGGTGTGGACTTGTTGGGCCGAAGGGCCTGCTTCCACACTGTAGGGAATCTAATATAATCTAAGCCCTACACACAACGGGCAATTTAGCATGACCAACCCACCAAACCAATCTTTAGACTGTGGGAGGAAACCCACATAGACACAGGGAGAATGTGTAAACTCCACAGACAGTCACCCGAGGTTGGAAGTGAACCCAGGTCTTTGGCGCTGTGAAGCAGCAGTGCTAAAATTGTCTAGCCTAGCCAGCAAAGTGCAATTCTTTGTGCACATCTCCAAAGCAAAACACACAGATAAGCTACAGGAACTGATCTTAGATACCATTAATCTCTTGGGATCAAATTGAAATCAGTTTTAGGTCAACAAATGAATGTACAATGTAGAATTGTCTGATCCTAATGTCAAAACATAAAACCATGCACCAACCAGAGAAGTCCAAGCCCTACCTACAGCCTTGCCTAACAAGGGTGAACAAGAGAAAGACAACTCAAAGGAGTCCTGAGGGTATCTTTTCACAGAGGGTGGTATGTGTATGGAATGAGTTGCCAGAGGAAGCAGTGGAGCTGGGTACAATTACAACATTTAAAAGCCATCTGGATGGGTATATGAATAGAAAGGGTTTAGAGGGATATGGGCCAAGTGCTGGCAGATGGGACTAGATTAGATTAGGATGCCTGGTCAGTGCAGGGAGTTGGACTGTTTCCGTCCTGTATAACTATGACTCTATACAACTGTGTTGTGCAAACGGTAATGTGGTAACATTTAGTTCTCAGGATCTAAGACACAATCTCAGACCAGAGGCACCATAATGGTGGCTGAGAGCCATTACCTGCAGATTTTTAAAATCTCACAGCCCTCAAATCCTGGCCCTTTGAGAGGAAGGAGGTGGTGAACTGTAACATTTAAACAACAACGTGCAGAAGGAATCTCACGCTGGGAGGAAAGCAGAACGGAGCAACTGAGGAGGACACAGCTTGCGTCAATTCTAGTCGAGAAATCTTTCGATTGATTAACAACTGGTGCTTTGCCGCGATGTCTGTAACATTCTGAAAATCAGGTCGATAACTGGCAGGCAGCTGAAAAGCCTGAATCAAATGCAGCAAAGAATTTAACAAGAGAACGAAAAGCATTGATTGGAAAGCTGGTCGATGAAAGTAAATAGTAAAATGCTGGACATCTTGAAAGAAACGTAAAATGGATCAGCAGAGAGGAAGGTAGCATTAGCGTTTAGGGTTGATGACCAATGGAATTTTCTGCTTTTAATTGGTTGGAAGTAACTGTGAATTCAATTATTGCTCAAACATTGAGGCTTTAAGAACGCTTTACTAAATAATCCTGGTGTGAGATACAAGAGAAATGCTCATGACAGGATAAAGAAACTCAGATGTATAAAGACTGCGGCAACAAGTTAAAGGTTGCAAACTCTGCATCGAGTAAATCAGTTCCTGACTTCCCAAAGGCTGTCCACCATCCACAAGGTACAAGTCAGGAGTAGGATGGAATACTCCACACTTGCCTGGATGGGTGCAGCCCCAACAACACTCAAGCAGCTTGATGCCATCCAGGACAAGCAGAATGTTTGATCAGCACCATGTTGACCACCTGAAAACAATCACTCCCTCTCAATGGCGATACACAGGAACAACAGGTTGTACCATCTACAAAATGCACTGCGACAACTCACTAATGCTCCTTTGTCAGCAACTTCCAAACATGTCACTTTGGAGAACAAGGGCAGCAAGGACTTCAGAACATCACAAGCTACAAATGCTGCTCCAAGTCACGCCATTCCGATATATAGCTGCTGCTCCTTCACTGTCGCTGGATCAAAACCCTGGAATTCTCTTGCTAACAGCAGTGCAGCAAGGACCTCTACCAGATAGGCTGCAGCAGTTCAAGAAGGGCAGCCCACCACTACCTTCTCAAAGGCCATAAGGGGGTCAAGCATTAATTGTTCGTCCTACCAGCTATTCCTCACATCCCGTGAAATAATGAAAAAATAAAATGGAGGATTGACAAGACTGGATAGGAAGGGGAAAGGCTCTTCTAGTTACTAGAGTGCTGCATGATATAAAGGGATTGCATTGGATGTGGATTCGCTCTTTGTCTTGGGTGATAGTAGTGTGAACTGGGCAAATTGTTTTATTTTCCAGTTCTTCTGATCTTATTGGATGTCATGTGTTTTTCTGGAAACAAATGGCAATTCAATCTTATGATGGATGATCTACGCCTTGAGTATTAAACTGCTCCATAGAATAAGGAATCGAAAACAATTATTGCAAGGACGTGGCCTAGATAAGGGCAGTGAGATTATATCATGGAGACTATGTTTCCACTTGTACAGGTTGTCAAAACCAGGGCCCAGTAACGCAAAGCAGTCACCCTCAAATCCACAAGGGAGTTTAAGAGAAACTTCTATAACTAGACAGAGTGGCAATATGTAGGATCCCATTACCCTCTGGAGGAATGGTGAAGGTGAACAGCATCCATGCATTTATACCAATGCTGGATAGCTCAGTTGGCTGGACAGCTGCTTTGCAATGATGCCGACAGCGTGGGTTCAATTCCCACATCTGCTGAGGTTAGCCCACACATCCCTCCTTTCCAACCTCACCTGAGGCATGGTGACCCTCAGGTGAGGCTCACTACCAATTGTCTGCCTCTACAGGAGAGAGTAGCCCTCTGGTTCGATGGCAACTTTACTTTTTTTAATAGAAGCACAGGACCTAGAAAGGATTAGGAGGGTAGACCGGGAGGGAAGAGGAAAGGAGGGAGTGTGGGAGGATAAACACCAGTATGGACCAACTGAGCCGAATGACCTGATTCTGAACTGCAAACATTCCACTAATGGCGTCACACACTTTAGAGCAACGTTCTAATTTTTCAACATTCAGAGTAGATTGTGATTGAAATGAACCATTTCTATTATTTAGGACACTATCCTTGATATTTGAACAGAGGCGACTGTACATGTTGAGAGACAGGGATACCATTCATTCATCCTTCAGTGCTGAAAGGCACATTTCATGTCAGAACTCGTGGCCATGCGGCACATAAGAATATTTCTTACCTTCGTCAAGACACAGATAAGAAAAGCCAGGACAAACAGTGGCTTGTTTCTTCACAAATGATAATGTTCAAGGATTCGCTTTTACCTCCTGCAGATTTCTTTCTGAAATGGCTGTTGAGAGTAATGTGGGATCACTACCACAAAAGCATTCTGGAGAGTCATCTGTGACTAAAAAGACTTAGAAAGCAAGCATCTGCAAATCATTACAGAATAATTTGAGGAAATAAGTTTTAAAAAAAAATTATAATGGCCATGTTGCAGCCTTCCAAACCCTGCACCCTTATGGAGCCCCAAACATGGCACATTGTGAAGTGGAAGGTTGCAGTTCGTGGTTCACACAGACGATGAGTGGAGACAAGTCACCTCACCACATGAAGGTAAACAATCAGGACCAGGAACAAGTCTCATGCTCCTCCTAGTGGCCAATACCATCATGTCACTATAAGAGGAAAGCTGTGCTCGTCAACATTCGTGGGGATACCATTGACAAGAAACTGAACGGTATTAGCCATATAAAGACAGTGGCTACAAAAGCAGGCCAGAGGCTAAGAACACTACAGTGAGTAACTCACCTCCTGATACCCCAAAGCCTGTCCACCATCTACAAGGCACAAGTCAGGGGTGTGATGGAATACTCCTCGCTTGCCTGGATGAGTGCAGCTCCAAAGAATCTCAAGAAACTCAACACAATCCAAGACAAAGCAGCCAATTTAATTGGCATCCCATCTTCTGTGTACAGTTCTGGGCGCCACATTACCAAAAGGATGTGGACACTGGAAAGGGTGCAGAGAAGGTTTACGAGTATGTTGCCTGGTATGGAAGGTGCTAGCTATGAAGAGAGGTTGAGTAGGTTAGGTTTATTTTCACTAGAAAAAAGGAGATTGAGGGGGGACCTGATTGAGGATCAGAAAATCATGAAGGGTATAGACAGGGTGGATAGAGACAAGCTTTTTCCCAGGATGAAGGATTCAATAACGAGAGGTCACGCTTTCAAGGTGAGAGGTGGAAAGTTTAAGTGGGATACACATGGCAAGTATTTCACACAGAGGGTGGTGGGCATTTGGAACGCGTTGCCAGAAGAGGTGGTAGAGGCAGGCACAGCAGATTCATTTAAGATGCGTTTGGACAGATGCAGGAGTAGATGGGGAGCAGAGGGATACAAATGCTTAGGAATTGACCGACAGGTTTAGACAGTACATCTGGATCGGCTCAGGCCTGGAGGGCCGAAGGGCCTGTTCCTGGGCTGTAAATTTTCTTTGTTCTTCAGATTTCAATATTTACTCCCCATCAATATACAGCAGCAGCGTGTACCATCTACAAGATGCAACTCACCAACACTCCTCTAAGAGCACCTTCCGAACCCACAACCATTGCTATCTAGAAAGGTAAGGACAGTGGATGCATGGGAAGTCACCATCCTGACTTGGAAATAAATCACAGTTCCTTCACGGTCACCGGTCAAAATCCTGGAACTCCCTCCCTAACAGTGCAGTGGAAATCCCTATCCCTCAAGGACTGCAACACCTCAGGAAAAGAGACTTACCACTACCTTCAAGGGCACATAGGATACACATGCCATGGAAAAATAAATTGTATTTCACAGATGTGGTCCTGTGATATGGGGAGGCACAAAAATATCTTCACACATGAGCTGGGTGGGACGGGGGAGGAAAAAGATAGAAGGATTGGGCTCCCCTTTTGCTCTCCATAAGGTCACCACACTTTATCACAGACTCTTGGGATTCAATTGACACTGGCTCTTAACATTCGTGTTACAGTCGGAAATCTTTGATTAGATCAATTGCACATTTTCCTTATTTCTGATCTTACTTGATCCCACTGATGTCAAAATCCGTGTGTGTGTCTTGGTCCCAATCTGTACTGACCCCACTTGATCTCTGCTCTTCAAGTGTTTTAAATTGGAATGCCCCCAGTAAGTTAGAGGATGCGGAGCTGGCTGATGACCCCCTGCCCGCTGTAAAATAGAAGAGACAGGATGAGACCAGGAATTCAAATACAAGGTAAGATAAAATCCGACCCTTCATTGGAGCCTTTCTAAGGCAAAGCTATCCTTCTTTAGGTAGGGTGACTCTTAAACTTTAAGAGTACTCGAGGTGTTTGCAGACACATCAATACAGTGTCTCAAAGACAAGAAGTGAGAGTTTTTCTTGTTTAAAAAAAAAAGAGTATATGCTGAAAATACACAGGCCTGAAAATATTTGCATAAAGGTTGAGAGAGAAAAACACAGTAACTATGAAACGCAAGACTTTTAATGGGTCTTAAGTTGGCAAAATGGGGGACGGTCGGAAAAAAACACAGAAGAGAAGGTGAAGACGAGAGAATTGTTGTGAATTCATTCAGGCACGTGGGCATTGCTGACTTAACCAGCATTATTGCCCTTTCAGAATTGCCCTGCAGGCGGCAGCAGTGAGGCACTTTCTTGAATTACCGCAAGTCCATTCGACAACAGAGTTGTTGTTTCAAGGAAATGCTAATGGAACAGGTGATAAAACAAAAAGGTGTTTTGAGGTGGTGTGCATGGCTTCAGGACTAACAGGAAAGCAAGAAAATTGCAAAACTAGGCTGCAGAGAGGAAGGACACAAAATGGAATAACAGATTACAGTCTGAAATTATTGAACAATCACCCTGACACATGATCAATAGGACAAGGCTCTCTCTTTGGTGGATCAGGTTCAGCTACAGTTTGTTGTAGCAGGTTACACATAATGGAGGCAACACTCCACAAAATCCAACTTAGGTGGGCAGGCCACTGTTGATTTCAGAATCCCCCAACTGACCTTCCCCGGGCAGCTGTTGATAGTCAAAGGGCATCAAGGGGGTCAATAGACCACCACTTTTAAGAAAGCATACTAGCCCGTTGAGGCAGCAAGCACTGCAATGAGGTTCTGAACCACCTCGGCCAAACTTACTATATCTGATGTGCCCAGAGGAAAGCAGAGGATGACCTTTGATCATTGACAGCCTCAACTGAGCCACCAGTTGAGTGGATACCCATGCCAAGCCTGCTGTAGACTCTTCAGTCACGAGAGGACACACAGAAGACAATGAAATTACTTGCAGGGTTACACTGTACTTTGCTCAAAAACTGCATGAATTCATGTAAAACTCCGTTATCTCACGTTTTAGATTAGAATCAATCTAAACATCATGGCATAGACAGAGAACACAGGAGGCCAACACCTTCAACATATTGTCTAGCTATCACCACTGTTAACAGCTAACCCGAGAATGCAACTTTTTAAAAAAAGGTTTTGTGATTTACACATGAAAGAAGTGAAACTATCACGGTATTCCAACAAATGAAAGGCTGAACAGACAATCAATTTTTCAATGTATAATTTCAGTTACATCACACTGTAAATTTTTGTTATAAATTCTGTGTGTTAGGATTGAGCCCTCCACTACCACCTGATGAAGGATCGACGCTCCGAAAGCTAGTGTGCTTCCAATTAAACCTGTTGGACTATAACCTGGTGTTGTGAGATTTTTAACTTTGTACACCCCAGTCCAACACCGGCATCTCCAAATCATGACTTACAACTTCGACATGTTCAATCAACAACAGATAGAACACTTTGCTCACTCACTCTGTTTAGTAATAGATCCAACTGCATGTTTATTGCCATAACAACTAACTGTGTAACCTGGCAAGCAAGCTGCAATTGTTTGTGTGCATTGCCATAGCAAAAAAAATAAATCAAGGCTTTCTAGTTAAGATACAACAGATGGACTTTAGATAATATTCACTGCCTTGGAGCAAATTCAAACTGTTTTGGGTGGAAAAAGGAAGGTCATAGGTTATAACAATCCTGTGCAAGTATCAAAATAGAAGAAGGTGCATCATTCAGAGATACACAAATCTAGCCTTGTGCCACCCACTCCTTTCATTATTATCCATCACACCACCACAAGTCTTCGAAGACAAGGCCTTCACCAATCTTGGTTCAACGCTCATGAGTTTCCCCCAGAAAATCTCAATTTCTCAGACAAAAACTTGTCAAAAGATTTGTCAACTCCAATGTTCCCATCTTTGTTTTCCACCCATTCCCCACCTCCACCCCTCCATTGTAAAGCATGTTCTGCGCAAAATAGTCCACGTGATAATTAACCAACGTCTGAGTTTATTTTGTGTGTATCTTGAACAGCCTCAATGAGTTGAGCTCTGTGGTCCCGTCTCTCCCTGCCCTATAAGGATAATGCTACAGCACAACTCACTAAGCTAGTCCCTGTTTTATAATCTCTAGTACTTCAAAGAAAAAAGTTAAAAACAGCAATAAACCATCACCAAAAATCTAAAAAAAGTGTTGGCTTGGAATATGCAATTACTAAAGTAGGAACAGGACCATCCAGCCTCTTGAACCTTTACTGTCGTTCAATAAATAATGGCTGATATGTATCTTAATCCCCTTTTTCCCAAAGCAATTATAAAAATCTATCCATCTTAAGACTTCAACATTCCAGTTGACCCAACATCCACAGCCATTTTTCACGTAGAGTCATACATTTCAACCATTCGGTGCTGATTATTCCTTGTTGAACGACCTTGTCGGAAATGTAACCCTGCTCCCCTTATTCTCCATTCCCCCATGGGAGGAAGTAGCTCCTCTGTTGAGAGATTTTATAATTTTGTATACCTCAAATGGATCATCCCCAAACCACAGAAGTACAAGCCAAGTTTCTTATTCTCATATTTCAACGCTTTCAAGCCAAATACCAATCTGCACCACACACCCTCAATAAGGCGGCCAATAATTTCCTTAAGGATTTGTTGCACTAAGGTAAACACAGCAGTCCAGATGAGGTCTGACCAAAATGTCTGTACAACTTAAGCATCGTTGCCTTATTTCTCGACTCCATAAAATTATGGTCAATAGTGCCATACTATTTTGGTGGTACTTTGTAGCTGTGCACTACCTTAGTGATTTTCCTACCTGCACACCCTGGCTCTTAAACTTTATGATCCCACCTCCTGGTAATACCCAACATGTCTGATTTCTGGCTCGATGGCTCAATTGGCAAAATCAATGTCAGCTCCTGCAAACTCTTACAAATCAACGCCAATTGGTTTCCATGCATAGAGTTGACATAAACCAGCATAGGAACACGCCTAAAGCCACCGTTAAAAGTTTTACTTTTTTTAAATCATTTGGTTAGCTGGCTTAAGGTTGCGTTCAAACAAGGCTGCCATCGTCCTTTTAACAAAGGAACACAAAAGTTTATTAAACATAAGGAGCAAACAAATTGACGCATTATACTCGTAACAACGTGGATACCTCTTAACTGCCCTTCAAAACCACTCAGTTTAAGGGCAATGAGAGAGGAATGGCAAAGCTTACAATATTGGTATCCCATGAAGGAGTAAATAAAAAACAACTACTGACTCTACTAAATCACAACCAATTGTTAAATCACATTACAAGGTTAATCACTAATTTCATGAACTTTCCTTTTGCTAAAAATGCACAGAATCTTATCAAATGCCGTCTGGAAGTCCATATAAACAACATTCCAGAGTCAATGTTAACAACCTTCTCAAAACAAAAGGTCAAATACATTAGTCAGACATGACCTACACTTCGCAAATCCATGCTGACACTCCAGTCAACTCAGATCATGGAAATGCTCAGTCTTAGTCCTCGATGATAGATTCCAGTAACTTTCCCACAAGTGGTATTTTCATTCCTCAGAAGATTTCCTGTGCATTGACTTAGTCGTTAGAAAAGAAACTTCCTGGTAAGGAAACCTAATGCAAAGTCACTTTCCACAAGATTAAACTTAATCATATGGATCATAGACGAAGGAGATAATGTGTCTCTATTTGAAATCCAGAGCCCAATTCATTCCTTCGCCTTATTTAAAATAAAGAAAATTCTTCCATTGTTTATGGATGGCAGATTGCGGGTGGGGTGGGGGTTGTGTGGGGGAAGGGTGCTGAGCAAAACAGAAGACATAGACTGAACGCAACCCTCAATCACCTAATAACACCACTGGCAGAAATCCACTCATAACTCAAGGCAGCAAATCAATTTCATCAATTTTTTGCACATGGCCAATATTTCACGCAAACGAGGATTACATCTGCTCCACTGAAAGGCCAAATCTTGGAAGATTCTTCAGACACACAGCTTAATTGGGATTTGCAGTCCATCTCTTCTGCTGAACACATGCATGAACTATTTTTCAGGTCATTTCGACAGGCAGAGCATTCACCCTGAGAGAAAAAGTACAAAAGAAAATTGCTAACCAAATGACACTTTAACTGCAACATTAGCTCCTGTGAACTGTTGCAAGTCAACACAAATTGGTTTCCATGCAGAGCTGACATAAACCAACAAAAGAACATGCTGTACCCCAAATTGTTGAATTCTTTTTGAGACTTCCACATGGTAAAGTCTCAATAGAGCCTTTAATATTTACTGCAGTTATTTCTCCTTTGAATTCAAAGAAAGTCACAGCTAACCTAACTAATGTGCTAATGATAACCAACATTAGCACATTATTTTCTACTAATCTATACTGATTTCTTAAAATTTACTGTTCACTCTCTGGTATTGTTCAGCTTATAGGGTGAAGAGAGCACAAGATTAGGCTTCAGTTGCTAATTTTCATAGAGCCATAAAGAGTCAGAATTGCACCCCAAGACAACTTTCATTTAACAGCTTCGAAGCGATTACTACCTGTTGTGTTGGGGGTAGCGGGAAATGGTGGTTTAGATCTTTATATTTATATTGCTAAATGAGATATTGCAAAGACAGACCGTGACTTTAAGCTTTGGGCATTCATGTTGTAGAATTATATATTATAATTAAGTGGTCATTCGACCCATTGTAGTCGTCTGTCTCAGTTCCATGCAAGAGCTAGCCAATTAGTCCTCACCTCTTGCCCCTTTATGTGTAAGAGAAATGGATACGATGGTGAAATGGGAGATGTATATCATGATATAAACAGTGACATTGTGGAACAGTGGTAGTGAACCTAACTGTGAGCCAAGAGGCCTGAGTTCAAGGCTCACCTGCTTCAGAGGTGTGTAACAACACCTCTAAGCAAGTTGATTAGAAAATATTTCGAATAATGACGTTAGCAGTCATGTGTGAGGAATCATAAGGAAAGACTGGAATTGTCTACACTCATGTCAGATGTACTTTCTGTATCACGTACAATAATACATTAGAAAAATAACTTTCAGACACCTACCAGAGTCAGGCAGCAGTCTCACTTTGACAAAACCAAACCATTAGAGGCCACAAACTATAAGACAAGGACAAACATCTTTCTAAAATGCAGAATCCCAAAGCGTCATGCCTCACATGACACAAACACAACCCAACAGGGCTTTCTTGATTCACTTATTTATTCCATCCCCTCATACACATGATTGAATCAGGCTCCACCACACTTTCAGACATTGCATACAGACCAACACTACAATAGGTTTAAATCGCAAAGACAGGCTACTTTTACCTACCACCTACTGGCACAAAGTACATCTTGTAGTTGATATGGCACAATGCAGCAGTAAGAGTACTGGGACAAATTTTTGCTTCACATTTTAACAAAATACTGCCAAAGAACAATAATTTTTGAAAAGAGCAAATGGAATCTTAGGTTAGGATTCAAAAGGGAAATTTCACAATGTGAATTGAGCAGAATTGAAACTGGTTGAAAATCACAGATTCAAAGTAGTACACAGCCAAGTGATTTTACTAATGAAGCAAAAAACAACTAAGTCAAAAGATCTATACCTTCTGCAACCAAAATAATTAATGCACAAGTCAAATTCAGACAGTAGGAAAATTTGCCTGCACCATCCTTCCCAGAAGGATCAGTTAAAGAACGTACAATGATTTATCTGTTTTCACTGCGGCTCATCCATACAAATTGCCGAGTGCTATACTGAAACTCCTGATGCCTAGGGCCACTCATTCATCTGGATGGACACTGACAGACATAACTAAATTGTACTGGATAAGCACATCCATTCAAGTCTCCTTCCGTCAATTCAAATTAATGCTTCCAACCAATTTTACTTTGCACAACCGTCCCACTGATACACACAGGACATTAGTCAAATCATTGTCAGAGGAACTACACAAAACAGCTTTCTACTTTCAAGGATCAGGCTACATACCAGTCCTAATAAATGCAATATTCCCAGTTCCCAAAACAGAATGCTGAAGGGCCTGCAGAGCACGGGTGCAAAAGTATTCCCACCTGAAGGGAAATGTAAAAAGGGGATCCATAAATTAACAATAGTTGCTAATAAATTCAGAGGGAATGAGTAGAATGTGTGAACAGGAGAAAAGGAATAGAACAAAATGATGTTGGACGAGAAAGTGGAGTAAGCCTCATGTTGCATATAAGCACCACCTTAAACCTGTTACACCAAATGGACGACTTCTGCCGCGTACTCATGAAATGCTACTCCAGCATAACCCTACGGGACAGCATTGTTGACCGATGAATATGCTACAAGAATGGGAAGCATTGGACACAATATACTTGCCCTAAGATCAAAAAGGTACAACTAATCACTATAAACCAAGCTTCAGTTGGAAGTGAAATATCAACAAGCTATAAAAGCATGGAAGTTGCCAGGTAGCACAATGTCATCCAATTAGTTCTATTTATAAACTCTGATTCTATGAAAACTGTGGTTCTAAGAGTGTAGAAACTGGTCCTTCAGCCCACCACATGATTAAAATTTAATATCAATTTCAGTCCCCTGACAGGTCCTCAGATTAATCCAGTATCTGAAACAAAGGCCACAAAGAGATCAGCTTCTGCCTCCAGCACAGGAACTAGGGGCTGGAGTAGATATGGTCCCATTGGACCTGCTCCTTATATCCCTCAATTCCCAAAGGCACCAAAAGTCAATCTACCTCAGCCTTACACACTCACAGCCCTCTGGTATAGAAGCTTCCAAAAGAATCACAACTCTGAGGGTAAAAATCTCTCAAACTCTTGGTGCTAAGTGACCGTCTGCTTCTCCTGAAACTGGATTCCCTTGTTATAGACTCCCCAGCCAAGGTAACCACCTCAAACCACCCTGTCATGTCCATTCATAATCATGAATATTTCAATGAGATTATCTCACATTCTTCTAAATTCCAGAGAGAATGTATTCAATTTACTCAGTGCCTCATAACGGAGCAACTCTCTCATCCAAGGATCTATTGACATTTCACTGCACTGCCTCCAGTCAAGTGTATCATTCCTTAGATATAGAGTCCAACATTTCAAGTATGTTCTCACTAAAGCAACTTATATTGAGGCAAGACTTCTTTAAGTGTGAACTACAAACCTCTTACAATAAAGAATTGTGACTGAAATCCATCACTTTGGAATCCCAGGCCAGCTTGCTATCACTGACTCTCAACAGGCACCCTGTTCGAGTATGGGACAAATTGCCATGGTCTCTGTTTTGGCTCACTATCCCATGACAACTACAAAGTTCCAACTGCCTGGTCTTGGAGACCTCAAAATTCCCCACTCTCCGAATATTGATAACATCTTGGAATTAAAGAATGGACGTGTGGGTGTGGAATCTGAAGGAGGAGAAGAAACCAGGAGATCACTTTTTAAATTTCAATATCAATTTGACTGTTGTGTCAAAGGTTTCAACTTTACTTTCATTACTGGCAGGAAGAACAGAGGTTATTAGAAGCTCAAAAAGGTAGGATAGAGAGTACTGGAAAATGGCAAAGGCACTATCACTTTCAGATAATCACAGCACGTGGCACTCAGTTGTTGGAATTGAGAGGGGGCAGAAAGTCAAGCTCTTAACCCCAACAAACCCACCTTAGGGCAGTTACCCAAACCACTCCAAACTGCACGGACTCAGTCTTGGGATACTCCTCAAGACTTAATGCAATAGCACCCAAAGCTAGATTTACAAACCATGCAATTTCTGCAATAAATACACTCACTTCTGATCAACTGTGACACATACAATTGTAATCCTAATTTATGTTGAAGGCTAAAGCAAAATTGATCTTCAAAAATGTCTCCAAGTCAGTCACTCGAGAAAAACATGGAACATTTTGTTGCTGAGCACTCAACTCATGGACAATTGGGTTCTAAGTTGGTAGAGGCACAGATACATGGAGGGGTAGCTCCTTGGAGCTGCTCCCAGTCTGCGCCAAATTCCACTGAAGATATCGCATCCATCTACAGGGCCTGAGCAGCTTAAAGGAAATTATTGGGCCATTGTTGATGCACCAACAGAAGCAAAAAAATTAGACCATAATTGTCATTTTCTGTGTCTGATGTGGTTAAAGGTACTCATTGTACTTGACAGGTATTTTATGTATAGATTTTATTTTATGTGTAGCATACATACGAATATAAATATACCATTTAAAAATGAAACTTCAGGGGTTGTAAAATAAAAAGCAACTGACTGTAACCAAACATTCTAGCTCAACTTTTATTTCATAAAAATTCAATAAGGAGATTAAGTAATGTTGCCGTAACGTTTCACATTGATAAGCCAAATAGGCAATCAAACCTTACCTTTTAACATGGCTGCTTCAACACTATAGCATAGTAATTAAAAGTCCTTTTCCAGAAGTAGCATAAGTTAGGTTGAGAATTTTTGTCCAATTCCTTTCACAAAACTCTTAGAAGGTATTTGGTAAGGAACCACAAAGTCTTTACAGAAGATAACAGCTTATGATGTAGCAGGTGATATATTGGCACAGATCGAAGATTGGCTGAACCAGGAAACAGACAGCAAGCCCAAATGGGCAATTTCCTGATTTGTAAGGTGTTAGAAGTGGCGTGCAGCAAGGATCAGTGTTGGGCCTTGACATTTTACAATTTATGACTTGGATGGAGAGACAGAAGGTGTGCTTTCTAAATTCGCTGACGACACAAATGTAACTGAGTGGCCAAAGATCTGACAAATGGAGTATCAAGTGGAAAATGTGAAACTCTCCATTTTTGTTGAAGAAATTTATGAAAGCAAATTATCTATATGGCGTGAGAATGCAGAACTCTTGAGATACAGAGGGATCTGGGGGCCCTACAGCATGAATCACAAAACGTTAGCATGCACTTCAGTAAGTACAGCAAATAATTAGAATTGTTTATTGTTACAGGAATTAAACATAAAAGCAGGAGGTTACACTTCAACTCAACAGTGCGTTGTTGAGTCTACATTGGGAGTACCTTGTACAATGATGCATTGGAAGCAGTTCAGAGAAGGTTTACCAATACCCGCAGGGGGTAAGATTTTCTTATAAGAAATGGTTGGACAGGCTAGGCTTGTATCTGCTGGAATTTAGAAAAGTAATAGTCAACTTTGATTAAAATATGAAAAGTTCTCTTGGCAGGATACACAAGGAGCCAATGGTTCTTCTTGTAAGATGAAGTGGAACTCAGATTCACTGTTTCAAAATATGAAACACTGTTCTCAGACAGATATGAAGCGCATTTGTTTTCCCTCACACAGTGTGTCTCAAATCTTTGAAACACTCTTCCTTGGAAAGACACAGGAAGCAGAGTCTTTGAATCTTTTTAAGGCAGAGGTAGATTCTAAATAAGGCCAGGGAGTGAAAGGTTACCTTGGATGGTTGGGAATGTGGAGTAACAAAGGTTGAATTATCATCTCATGGAACAGCAGAGAAGATTCAAGAGGCCTAATCATACGCCTAATTCTTACATTTGTAATTGCAAAGTCCCACGTTCAGAAATCAGTCTGGAACTTTGTCACCTTTTGCAGCAAATTTGGGAAAAGCCCTTCAATCTCATTCTCGATTTAAAGTCAGAAAACATGCTGGCTCAGAAGCACATCGAACCTCCAATTATAAATTCAAACAGGGCCTTTGGCCCAGTTAGTGATCACTGGCGCACACCCTCCACTTGAGCAAGGAGGCCAATGTGACCAAGGAATCAAAACCACAATCAGCTAGAGCAGAAAGCAACCCATCGCTGGGTATACAAAGTTAAAAATCACACAACACCAGGTTATAGTCCAACAGGTTTATTTGGAGGCACTAGCTTTCAGAGCGCTGCTCCTTCATCAGGTGGTTGTGGAGAATAAGATTGTAAGACACAGAATTTATAGCAAAAGTGATGTAACTGAAATTATATATTGAAATTATATATCTTTTTACACCCCAGTCCAACACAGTGTCTCCAAATCATTGCTGGGTATGATTGCGAGAAAGCAGTGCAGGGACAAAAGGATGAGTTTAATCACATTTATCCCAATGTCCTGTTCGGTAAGATGATGACTGTCAGCAAGCACGAAACAATTGCAAAGTCCAGTCTCAAAAGACCAAGACCTTGGCAATGTTAGTAATAAGTTTAATCGTTCTGTAAATGATATACAGTACGTTTTTGTGTGTTTGTTATAAATTGTATTTTTCTGCTGTATTGAAGGACAAAGGGCTCAGTTCGCTGGACAGCTTGTTGATAATGCTGTGTGATGCCAGCAGAATGGCCTCATTTCTTGCATCGACTGAAGTTACCGTGGAGTTACCTTCTCGGCCTCTCCTCTGACCTAAGATATTATAATGCTCAAGTTAAACCACCACCAGATGATGAGAGCGCACAGCCCTATAGACTGGTAAGACTATGAATTTTTTTTTTTTAAAGTAGCAAATCAATCACCTCTCTCAAATCCCAGCTGCGTTCGCTTAACACATTCTATTTCTGATTGGGACATCTTGGTACTTCATAAACAGCAATTTTCATTGTTCCTCATTATATCTTTCATTTTGTGGCTCTTTATTATGGAGAGACAACGGACAGTGACGCTCCAGTTAAAGTCACCACTCAGTCATCTCTTTCTCTAATGAGGAGCAGCCCTATGATCCTCTGGGACATACAACTTTACCTTTATGCCTGCACTGAGTTTGGATTCAAGACAGACTGGTCAAGGAGAAGTCACGGTCAAGAATGGTCTTTAGTTTTGGGATTCTTTATGGCACTGTTTATTACATTGCAAGACAAAATACTACAACAGATGAGGGAAACCAGGCTCCAAATTCTACCACCTATTGCTGGTCAGTCTATTGAACATGCTTCTTTGCCTATGTGTCTAATATTCACATGGCTGGACTTCAGACTTTGGTTTAATTCTCGGTATTTTCTACTCCTTCCTTATCTCCGCCCAAACAGTGTTATTTAAGCCCACTGAAGAATGATTCCTTGGCATTATTGCCAGGTTGCTTTAGGGTCCTAAAGCCCTTATGCAACATTGGTATTCAAGGGATGTCTGGTGGACTTGCTCTTAAAATGCAGCAATCCTGTTGCCACCACACTGGTATTTACTACGCTACACAATGCGTCAGATGGGGAATTTCAGTATAACAAAGAGACGTTGATGATATATGTACTTTGAGATATTGAAAGGTCTTGGAAGCTATAGTAGCTCCATAACAGTATTCAGTTGTTCAGTGTTTGACAATGAGAGACTATTTACTATTGATGCTCATAATGCACAGTTAGACAAGCCTGGGTTAGAGAAAATTAAACAAAGCTGTAGAAAGAGCTGGAAGCCAAAGCTGAAACATGAGATAGACATCTTAAAATAGTGAATAAATCCTAGTCATACATAAAAAGTAGTCTCATCTCAAAATAATTCCAAGACACAAAGCATACAACCTGTAAATTTGCTGCGCTGGTCCTTCTCAGTAAATAGCATTGCAAAATAGATGTTTCCAATATTTTACACCAAAGTAACATTTCAAATAAAATGGTGATGAGTGAAACCAAAATTCAAGTTAAACAAGAAAGGTCCTTTGAACAATACTGATGATATTTAGAAAGCAAGCAATAATGGCACATTCTTCCTTGGAAGTCGGCCTTACTTAGAGACAATTCCATTTCCAAAAATAAAAGTACAATGCCCTTTATTGTACAGAGTTACACCATTTCACAAGGTACTTACGCAGACATGCAGATTTGCAAATGATGGCAAATCAAATGAACCCCCAGCTGACTGCATGTAAAATCCCAATGAATAGTTTCGGTGGCATTAATTATGTGAAGGTGCCAGCGTTGGACTTAGTCCAACTGGCTCATTTGAAATCAGAAGCTTGTGCAGCTTGTTGGAAAAATCCATCATGATCACCAATGCCCATCCTTACTTGGTCTGGCCTACATGTGACTCCAGACCCACAGCAATGTGGTCGACGCTTAATTGCCCTCAGAACAATTAGGAATGGGCAGTAAATACTGGCCCAGCTAGACACACCCTCATCTTGCAAATGAATAACCAAAAAAAAAGATTGTTCTGTGAACCTGTTAATATTTCCTCCAGTTTAGAGGGTTGGAAACAAATTCTTAGCGGGCTTCACAGCACAGGTGCTGAGCAGATGTTTCATTCAGCAGATTCAAGAACTAGGGGTCACAAAATCAGCATAAGGTCATGCCTATTGAGGACTCAGATGAAAAATTCCTTCACTTGGGGAAGTTGCAAATCTTTGGCACACCGCAGAACAGAGCACTATAGATATCAATCTTTGGACTGATCAAGCACGAGATCTATGGAGTTTTGGGCACTTGAACAAGGGAGTAAGGCAGGGATTTGAAGCCGAACACCCAAATTCAGTAAGCAAAAAAAAAACCCCAAAGAACTGCAGCTGCTGGAAATCAGAAACAACAGAAATTGCTGGAAAAGCTCAGCAGGTCCGGCAGCATCTGTGGAGAGAAAACAAAGTTAGCAAATCTGGGTCCAGTGACCCTTCCTCAGGTCACTCCTGACAGCTGCCAGGCCTGCTGAGTTTATCCAGCAATTTCTGTTTTTGTGTCAAAATTTAGCCCTGACTGGCAAAGCAGGCTAGAGGAGGTTGTGTAGCTTCCTTTGGCTCCAATTGCTCATGTTGAACGTCAGAAAAAGATACAAGTCAAGGGGTTCCCCCAGAAAGCAGGACAAAAGGATTGAAAATAATAGTTCCTTGTGTGCACAGTGCCAGTGAGTTGAAATATCTCATCCACTTTTCAAATTTTTTTAAGTGTGTTTGCAGGGAGAATGATTATGCCAAGTGCCTGTGAAGTGTGTGTTGCTTTCCCAACAACTGAGCTCATCTTCTTTTGATCCAAGCCTTGGGTACTACAGGCTGTGGGGACAGTCACAGGACTTAATGCCAGTCACTTATAGCCACATGGTCAAAACTCTCTCTCATACCTCGATCAGGAGGCTGCGTTGGATAGACCCTGTACCAAACAAAAAAAAAGTTACATTTTTGATGTATCTAACAATTGACTTTCTGCTGAAATGCACAACAGAGCTTAGTATTTGGTCCACTGCAAAAATGGAGTTGAAAAGTGTGGCACTGGAAAAGCACAGCAGGTCAGGCATCATCCAGGAACAAATACTACCTTCTTGACAAATAAAAACAAAAAAAAAAATTTGTTTACCGAAATACTGCTTGTGGGATCTTGTTATGTACGAGATAACTACTTTGCCAAAACACAGGCAATCACTCTAGGAGAAGTACTCAAGTGTTTCTAAACAAAGCAGCAATAAGCTCCAAAATTGTGCCAATATTTCGCTTTCAGATGAAACCACTACTTCGTCACTTCAAAACCAACACTTCTACACCCTCTATATTGACCCAGAAGGTCACATCTTCTCTCACACAGGAGCTGCTGAATCGAATCTGGAGATCCACAAGGTTGGTTTCTCTTTTGCAGATGAGCCACTTGCCACGCTAACCTCCAACCGACACGAAAAATTACTACAAGCCTCATGCACAAACCAAGCTAGCTGAAAGATGTGCAACTGAGCAAACATCATGGAATCATGGGGACGCGGCAAATGACAGGTCAATGCAGAGTTGGGGGCAGAGAGCTTTGTTTTGTTTCTAATATATCAGCCACAACGTGGGAATTTTTAAAAGTGAAGTGTAAAACTAGGTTTAATGGCATTTCTCAAATTCATTTTTAAAGCAACCCCGCATCAGTATTTATTTTAATCAACCAGTTCAAAATGTGTTATGACACATATCCGGGATAGGGTGGGCTTCAAATCAGACCTGCTGGCTCAGAGGCAGGGACTTTACCACTGTGCTCCAACAGCACAAGCCAACAGTATCAACATAAGCTAACCACATGTAATTAATGAGTACTGTAGGAGATGAAGTGCCAACAAGTAATACAAAAAAGGATACATCATTGAACATCTAGTACGAATAAAAACATTAATAAATAATTTCTCTGAATTAGCAGAATAAAGGCTATTTTATAACACTGTACAATTGCAGATTCTATTTATCAGAACAGGCTTTAAAGAACAAAGACAAACTGTATCCATTGGCAGGAGGGTCAGCATTTAACAGCCACATGTTGAGAAATGAGAGTAGTTATGGTCTCGAATGCATTGTGTGAAAGGCGATTCGAAGCAAATTAAATGCTAACTTTCTAAAGGGGATTGGAGTATCTATTCGGAAAAGGAAAGAATGGGTGATTGGGGCTAATAGGACAGGTTCTTTCAAAAACCCAGCACAAGAAGAATTGGGCTGAATGGCCCCCTTCTGCAGTGTATAGTTCCAGGATTCTATAAAAGGAAAAGTACTTGATCTTGAAAGAAACTTGCAGGATTTCACTCTTTTCCAAGGAATGGCTAATGGAAAAGGTGAAAAGAAGACCAAAAGATAAAGTAGCATATAGAAATATAAATAATCTATGGGGCAGGGTGGGAAGAGAGAAAAACACACAAATTCAAAAAAAATCATGAATTGAAGATTCCAAAATATGACCATGGAAACCACAATACAGGCTTGAATGTTAAAATTAATAATTTTAAAAAGGTTAATAAATGAAGACTAACAATGGGAACTTTGAGGTCAAAACAAATTTAGTTATACAATACCTTATAGTCTTTCAATATCCCTGTGCTAATTTATTTTTAATAATTTCACCCATGCATTAAAACAAGTCTGGAGTTGGACAGTTTCTATTTACCTGATAATTCATTAATGACCCTAGCATGTTTATTAGGCATTCAGGCATTCTCTCCTGCGAAAAGAAATGCTAGTATCTATGAAATACCACAATTCTGCCCCATAACTGCAAGCAGCATGGCTCTGGAAGAGGAAAGACTTGAAAAGAAAGCTAGGGGAGATAAGAAACCATCAGTCCTTCATTATCTCACTGTTACAGCACACTGCAGGTGCCATTTACTACAAAGTGTATCGCCAATGGTTTACAAAAGATGCACAGTGAGCAATAAGTCCCAGCATCCTGCTAACTGTGGAGTATTCCACTTATCCAACAAACCAGAGTTTACCTCAAGCATTCTAAATGCAACTAGGAGAAAGTGAGGATTGCAGATGCTGGAGATTAGAGTCGAGAGTGTGGTGCTGGAAAGCACAGCAAGTCAGGCAACATCCAAGGAGCAGGAGAATCATGTTTCGGGGCAAGAGCCCTTCATCAGGAACCATTCTATATGCAACCTTGCGACATATGCTGAGTGTTTCGGATACTCCACAGGTTTACCATGAGCGCAGCTTTAGTTATTAATACCCCAGGTTTAACTTCCTGGTTCTCTTGCATTTGATTTTTTTTTTCTTTCTTTGCTGGTCATAGAGTCATTGAGATGCGCAGGACAGAAACAGACTCTTCAGTCAACTTGTCCATGCCGACCAGATATCCTAAATTAATCTAGTCCCATTTTCCAGCACCTGGCCCATATCTTTTTAAACCCTTCCTATTCATATACCCATCTAGATGGGTTTTAAATGTTGCAATTGTACCAGACTCCACCACTTCCTCTGGCAGCTCATTCCGCACACGTACCACCCTCTGCACGAAGAGGTTGCTCCTTAGGTCTCTTTTATGTCTTTCCCCTCTCACCCTAAACCTATGCTGTCCAGTACTGGACTCCCCCACACCAGGGAAAAGGCTTTGTCTATTTATCCTATCCATGTCCCTCATGATTTTATAAACCTCTATGAGGTTTATAAAACCTGATAAACTTAAATAAACTTAAATTTAATATAAATTATATTTAATTTAATTTAAATTTAATATAAATGAGTAAGAAAGATACATGACCTAGCAAATCTAACTTGATGCATACAAAGATAAATAGTAGATTTCCAAATCATCACTCTTTTCAAGGGCTTTAAAAGATGAAGATGTTTTTGTCTCAGAGGACTACGGGATGCTCTTCTGTTAAAAGAGAGACACAACTGATGGGGAGGTTAATCTGAGGGTCACCACGCCTTACGGGAGGGGTGAGGTTGGGCATTGTACCTCAATGATGGAAATATGTTGCTGGAGAAGCGCAGCAGGGCAGGCAGCATCATATTTCCATCTCTGATCCCTCGATGCTGCCTGACCTGCTGCGCTTCTCCAGCAACATATTTCCATCTCTGATCTCCAGCATCTGCAGACCTCATTGTACCTCAATGTCATACTTCTGCGAGGTAAAAGAAAAACACCCTCAGTATCCGACCAAATGTGATCAGGTCAAAATAAAGGGCTATTCACAAATAACAATCAAGCCCTCATTTTCTTTTTCCCAAAAATCTCTCAGACATAACCTTATCAAGCACCAAAAAAAAATGACCTGAACATTCAAGTGTTGCACAGTATTTTCTGTCATCATCTGGCTATATGCCCATCTATGTATCTTAACGGCATATTGCTGCTAACACAACAGTTACTGTCAGGGAAAGCTAAACTAAGTGTTTACAGAAATTCTAAATCCTCCTGTGACCAAGCACTATGTTGCAGGAGGGCAGATATGCTACATCAGCAGGACCAAAAATTTCCAAAGTGCATACAGTTGGAATGTAAAATAGTAGCAGATTCTGGGTTGTGTACAGATCTGCTGATGGGTGGAATTTTAACATCTCAGATCCCCAGGGCAGCACAGTGGCTAGCATTGCTGCCTCACAGTGCCAGGGACCTGGGTTTGATTCCATCCTCAGACAACCGTCTGCGTCGGTTTCCTCTGGGTGCTCTGCCGTCTCCCACAGTCCAAAGATGTGTGGGTTCGGTGGATTAGCCAAGAGAAATGCTCATGGGCTGAATGGCCTGCTTCCACACTGTTGGGATTCTATGCTGCCAGACCCTTCACGTGAAGAGTTAAGATCAGACAGCTGACAGGGAGCGAAAGAGATTTGAGTGAGAGAGAGGGAACATAGTAGATATGATGCATACATAATCAACACAGGACCTCAGTGACTGACAGTACACTTCAAACTCAGAGCTACCATTAACGACATAAACGCACAAATTATTAATGATATTAACTAATGTCAGCATGGCTGGTAGATAAAATGGAAAATTAAATTAAAACCATATATACATATTTGCAGACAGTAGCAGATATCAGGAAGTGATTTTGTTGCTATAATTTAATCACAAGTTTCAAATGCTGGTTAAACCCCAAGTTCAACTGTACTCGTAATTCAGGATGCAAGTTTAAAGCCCTCAATTAATTACTGCCTTGAAGTCACTGCCAAGACACATCCATAACAGGAATCAGTAGCTACTTCTCCAAATCTACCCTGAGGGGACCTGGATCTTATTTTCAGCCCAAAAATAGTGAGAAATTTGGGAGGTGCAACTTTTCAGGAGTTTTAAAAGATTTAGAATGCAAGAAAAAATGCTCATAATTTCAATTCATTCCATTCAGTTATTGTATATAAGTAGCGCTGGACAATAAAATTCTTCGTTTCAGAACAGAAAGCAAGTCAGAATTTATTTTGCCCTCTCAGCACTACATTTGTCACAAGCCCTGGCCAAGGAAGATTTACTGCAGTTCTGAAGGTAGCTCACTGGACTCAAACTGCTTTCTCTCCACAAATACTGCCAGACCTGAGTTTTTCCAGCAATTTCTTTTTTTGTTTAAGATTTACAGCACCTTTCAACAGGGGGAAAAAGAAAAGCAGTTTTGCCAGGTTATAAAATGCTGCAGTCATTACCCACAGCCATTTAATTAAATACTGGCACAGCCAGACTTGTGTCAAACACCTACATTTATTCCCCTTGTAATATAGGGCCAATTTAGAAAACTACATAAATAAAATAACAGCTGATTTTCCCAAGTCAATTTACAAAATGCCTCACTTGTGTTAAAGCCGCTTCGTAAATTAGCATTCAAGAAATCCACTTTAATAAGCAAGGGATATTTTAGAATGCTCATAAATGCACAGAACAGTCAGTGAAGGACACTTGCCCAGTGCTTCCATCTTACACACAAGCACATCAACAAACAGAAGTGGAAGCAGTGATTAGCACAGCAAACTGCACTGTTCAACATCAACTGTCATACAATAATTACCTTATGTCCCACATCTTAATTGGAGAAGGCAGCCAACTACAAACTTCTGCTTTTTCCATCTCACAGTTATATAATAACATTTCAAAACATAGCACTCCACGTTGAATGAGTACAGATTAAAAGGTCATCACAATGAAATCCTTGTCTCTCCCAAAATGTTGCATGATCCTGTTGTGTTTCCGACATTTTCTGCATTCACTCTATCTCCAAAACAGGTTGTTAAAGAACATTATAATAGAACTTGCTGGAGCCCCTTCCATTAATATAATTTGAAGCAGAAACCATTCTCAACCTTAGCAGGTGGTGGGCACTCAGTGCTTGAAGACTGTCATGATAGGGGTCAGAGTTTTGGATATTAAAAGAAATTAAGGAATAGAGCAGGGACATACAATGAATTCATTAAGCGAAGGAGGTTGGTCAGAACATCGAATGTCTTACTCCAACCCATGTGCACTGATTATTATAAAAGCTACAAACTCAATGTCTTCAAAGCACAATCTTTGCACCACTCCACACAGACACACTTACCATTATAACTTTGATGATCAAATTTCACATATAGATTTGATCCATTGTGATTCCAATCTGTGTAGAATTGTACTATTACTGTTTCATAAAAGTAAACTCATATCCTGAAGAAGGGCTTATGCCTGAAATGTCGATTCTCCCGTTCCTTGGATGCTGCCTGACCTGCTGCGCTTTTCCAGCAACACATTTTCAGCTCATATCTATATTATGCCTTTTAGAACACCCCAATGCCCTCCACAAGCAATACTTTGAAGGATGTTCACTATTGTTATCAGAACACCACACAGATACTGTAGCGTGGTGGCCACAAATGACCAACTCACCACATCTGGATCCATTGGTTCAGGTATCAATGTCACTTGCTCCTTCTTGCTGTCTTCAAGACAAAGCGAACCTTTTATAGGTAGATGTCTAAAAGACAATATGTTTAGCAATGCTCTTTGAGCACTGCGTTGAATTCACCACTCTTCAGAATTGTGTCCTTAAGCTTCTCTCAGTCCACATAAGGGTCACCATGTCAATGGCGAACCAAACCAATTCTCAGTGAAGAGCTAAAACCTCAAGAGACAACGGCTGCTCATAGGCAGAGGTTCCTATGGGAAAACAACTTTTATTGCCATTGAGTACACAGGAGACAATGGGAAACCAGTTCCATATATTCTTTTCTCTAGTTGTATTGCACACTGAAGTTAAAAGTGGAAAACTTAAGAGCAACTGATGACGAAAGTGCGAGCCACACAGTGTGAAACAAACAGCAAAAGAACTGTCCTGAACCTGGTTGTTGCTGAATATTTCTGGAGTAGACAAGCAGAAGACTGGAGGAACACAGCAATTCAGGCAGCATATTTCTGGTGTCCTGCCTCTTCTGGGGAGATTTCAGAGAGATATTTGCTGGGATGGATAGTGTGGATCTGGTTCTGCTCATAGAAACTATATACTGTCCATACAGGGACTGCAGCGACGGTTCACCAGACTGATTCCTGGGATGGCAGGTTTGTCATACAGAAAGAGATTGGACTAAGTGGACCTGTATTCACTGAAGTTATGTTCTTCCCTCTCCCTTCACCCATCATCCCCATGCATTAACTTTGTTTCCTTTGCCACTGTTACCACCTTGTCTGCTGAGTATTCCCAGTAACAACTTCTCTTGTACTTGAAAAATAAGTGTAGCGCAGGGCAGCAGCTAAAGAGCAGGATTGTTGGGCTGGGGACGGTGGGGTGGCTCAGGAAATCAGATGAGGTGGATAGCAAAGAGATATCGCCAAAAGAATGGGTGGAAAAGTCTCCTTTTATAAAAAACACTGGGTCGAGAGTGTGGTGCTGGAAAAGCACAGCAGGTCAGGAAGCATCTGAGGAGCAGGAGAGTCGACATTTCAGGCAAAAGCATCGAGTGCCCACTCAGCCTCAGTGAGATAGGACAGTCGTACCTGGCAATTAACATGAAGCAGCATGCTGCAGCAAAATCTTTAATGGGTACAGCCTGACACACCAGCTGCAATTTGCTGGGGATACAATTGCATGCAAGTTACTACAGTTAACAGACCTACACAGTCAATTGACTTAAACAAGGTGCAGGTAACAGCATCTTCAATCTATCAATTTTACCAGCAGGTAGAATCAATTCCACAAAAAACTTCCCGGAAAATATTGTATTCTTGTTGTACCCTCAAAATATCAGCCCAAACTTTGGAAGTTTTACACAAAAAACAAACAAGTAGCAAAGCAATAGAATAAATTAAGAACTGCAGATGCTAGAAATCGGAAAGAAACAAAAACAGAAATTGCTGGAAAATCTCAGCAGGTCTGGCAGCATCTGTGGAAAGGGAAACAGAATTGACATTTCAGGTTCAGTGAACTTTCTTCAGAATTTCAGTTAAGTATGTTCTCTCTCCGCAGGTACTGCCAGACCTATTGGTTGTCCCGCAGGTTTTGATTACATGTCTGTTTTCTTTCAGAATACAAAATTTCCACACTCTATTCGCTTCAATACTTGAAACAAAAATAGAAGTTGCTGGAGAAATTTAGCAGATCTGGCTGCATCTGCAGAGAGAGGGGAACAGAGTTAACATTGAGTCTTCCTCCCATACAAAAAAAACAGCTTTCTGTTGTTCTCTCTCCACAGATTCTGCCAGATCTACTGAGTTTCTCCAGCAGTTTCTGCTTTGATTGCAGGATTCCAGTTTTTGCAGGTCTTTGGTTTTAATTATATGCACAAACTGCAAGGACAGAAAGATGTCATATTAGAATTGATTTTTCCTCATATATTACAGTTGATCAGTCTCTGCATCTTCTCTGTAATACTATATTCTGCGTTCTGTTCCATTAGTCTGATGTATTTACATATAAAGGTATGATTTGTCCAGTTGCACACAAAACAATACTTTTCACTTCTCTGCCAAGAAACTGCAGAGATTGTGAACACAGCCCAGTCCATCATACAAGCCAACCGTCCAACCAGTGACTCCATCCACACTCCCTGCTGCCTCAGCAAGGCAACCAAAGACCCCTCCCACCCCAGTTATAATCTCTTCCGTCAGGCAGAAGATACAAAAGCTTAAACACACATACTAATAGATTCAAGAACAGCTTCTTCCCAGCTGTTATTAGACTTCTGAATGGACCTCTCAAATTTAAATGTTGATCTCGCTCTCTGTGCGCCTTCACTGAAGCCATAACACACAATTCCTCACTCTGATCTATTACCCAAATGCACTTTGTATGGTATGATCTGTCTGTACTGCACGCAAAACAAACTTTTCATCATATCTCAGCACACATAACATTAATAAATTTTAGACTAATGATTTAGAGACAAAAATCTGCAGATGCTGGAATCCAAAGTAGACAGGCAGGAGGCTGGAACAACACAGCAAGCCAGGCAGCATCAGGAGATGGAGAAGTCAACGTCTTGGGTGTAACCCGAAATGCTGCTGTGTTCTTCCAGCCTCCTCCTTGTCTACCCTAAATCAAATGATTTGCCAGCCACCACTGCACGCTTTAATTGCAAATGTATTCTCATGCCAAATATCTTTCAGCTTTTGGTTGGATCATGGCCTGCATTTAACCCTGAACCAACACCACTGAACTTTCTAAAATTGCTGTGGAAGCTTGCTGTGCACAGATTAGCTGTCAGGTTTACAACAGTGATTCCAGTTTAAGTAGTAGATCATTGTGAAACATTTGAGTGCATCCAGAGGTTGTGAAAGGCGCCATATAAATGCAAAATGTTGTTTCTTCTTTTTTAAAAAGGGTTTCTATTCCCTCACCTTTGGAAACCTCAGAAAAACAGCAAGATGCCTTTTGCAAGCATCTCATAATTCAAGATTTCAGCTGGAAATTATGAGACATACTTTTTTGCGCCTCTTGCAGCGGACAAAAGAATTATGTCTTCCGAAAAGATCACCATACCCCTTTTCGCCTTTCTACAACAGTTACTTAACCATACTTTATGTAATCTACCTACTGCAATTGTAACCTTGTTACCAGACATACCACAACCGTCACTAAAATTGCACCAGTAATCGCAACAGCGCTGACATCTATTGACATACTTTTTTTTAAATAAACAAACCAACCCTTTTAAAATATAGCTCATGGTTTCTGCCTTGAAACAGGTACGGAAAACCCCGAGTTAGCATCCTCCCAAGTCCTACGATCAACTTATTTCACCAAAAAAAAACCCCAAGGACAGGCACTCTGAACAGACCCGGGGTGCCCGGCAGTTGCTACTGGGATCTCGTTTTGGGGGATGCCGTTCAAATTTACAGCTGCCTTGATATCAAGATGCTGACCCTGTGGGTCACTTGTAAATACCACCCCCTCAGCTTTCAATGCCCATTCAACAGGGGGGAGGGAGGTGAGAGACGTAGGAGGTATTTTCTCCCCCATAACATACACACAAGGGTTCCCCCCCCTCCAACCCAGCTTTGTCATTGATGCTGATGGGGGACGGGAGGTAACGATACATTTCAGGGAAAATTGCACAGCGTTGCTCAGCGGCTTGTTTATTATTTGCGAAGGAGCCAGGGAGAAACTTACAAGGCTCTCATTGTGTCAATTACACCCAGAACGTAAGAGGACACCAACTCCCCCCTTACCTTTGAAATCTGTAAACTACAAAACGTGAGATACTTGACACGGCAGCCTGAGATGATTCAAAAAGTTAGACATCTGATATTCTAAAAAGAAAAATCCCCTTTCCCCCCCATATGTGCTGAGCTCAGCTGTAGACTCAATTTCTACTTTTAAAAAAAAACTTGAGAAGCGCCGACTGTTTTGTAAACTCGAGTTAAAAGTCAATCTTGAGTGGATGCAATATGCTACAATGTAACGCGGCCCTAGCTGATACAGTAACCCGAGAGAGAGAGAGAGAGAGAAAGAAGCCAGTTCAACAGGAGCATTTTAGCTCATTAACTTTTCTCTTTCGCCGGCCTTTCAGCGTACCTGCCCTCGCCCCGGAGCTCTCGTTCAGCAGCAGCGGAAGGTAGGGAGGGGTGGTTTGTTCAGACCACCGAGGCTGAGGTCTCTGCGCCGTGCCCCCACCCCCCCCGGAGCTGGTCTCTGTTGTATTAAAAGCCAACAAAACGCCGCCTCCCTCGCCGGGCTCAGAGAGACGCCATGGCCAGAGAATTGCTACATTGAACCCAGACGTGGAGCCAACCATTCCAGAAACCCAAAGCGGGGGGAGGGGGTGTTGGGGGAAACGTGTGACGGTGAACTTTTACCCCAGTGAGGGCAGGGCAACCTGAAGACAAAGCGGTGAATTGCTGAGTGTTTTAACTGCAGGAGGTAGCCACATTGAGAGGGGTAGTGACATTTGCGGCTCGTTTAGTCTCCCCCTCCTCATACCTCCACCCCCCTACCCACATGGCAGCTGGTGGTCGAGTCCGGATTGAAAGCTCACGAATGTGTATCAGAATGCTGCAGGAGCTGACACTGTCAGAGCCCGGGAGGGCTAGCCAAAGCGTGGGTCTGCGTTTTTTGGGGGGGTCTAAACCAGCACACTGGGTCTATTTCTGAAAACAAAATGATGTTGGACATCACAGCGGGTGAGGTTGACCCGCTGCGATCTCCAGCATTTTTTTGTTTTCAGTTTATATTCCAGCATCTGCAGTAATTTGTTCATATAATGTCTGTTTCTCTCTCTCGCTCCTGCTGTGAAACAGCACTGGGATTAATTCTCTGTGTGTTTCTCCTGGTTCGAAATAGCACTGGGTCTATTTCTCTCTCTCTCTCTCTCTCTTTATCCTGGTGTGAAACAGAGTTCGGTCTATTTCTCTCTCTGTCCTGGTGTGAAACAGCAGTGGGTTTATTTCTCTCTATCTCTCTCTCTCTCTCTCTGTCCTGATGTGAAACAGCAGTGGGTTTATTTCTCTCTCATTCTGTCTCTCCTGGTGTGAAATAGCACTGGAGCTATTTCTCTCTCCCTCTCTGTCCTGGTTTGAAACAGCATTGGGCGGGTTGTTTTTTTGTTGTTGGGGAGTGCCATCATTCAACACCAAAGAGAAATAATGAGCGATTTGTCTTGTGGGACTGGGTGCCTCGTCTTTTTCACGAATGAAGTTGTCAATAGAGAAGGCGATCAGCGCCGTAATTTCGAGGGTGCATCTCAAACACCACTCTATTTTGCTTTAACTTTTCTCTCCGCCCTGCCCCGGGCGGGTTTCCATGTCTCTCTCTCTCTCTCTCTCGTCAGCCGCCTCCTTCTCCTCGGGCCTGCCGATTCCCGAAACGCTCAACCTCGGCTGATGGTCCGAGTGCAGCACTCCCGACCTCCGCCGTCCATCCATTGAGAAGCATGTCTGACCTCTAAATGATATGGCAGACATCCCGTGCTGCCGCTGGATGTAAAGAGTGGGGTAGCTCTAGGCCATCGTTTGCTTGATCATTTATCTCGCTGATGTGGGATCTTGCTGTTTACAAACCCGCCTAATCCCCGTGACTAAGAGCAGGCAAAGGCCATTCAATGTGATCACGGCTGACATCCTATCTCCAAGCCACGTTTCTGCTTACTCTCCATGCCCCATCATGCATTTAATATTCTTATTAAAAATGTATCAATCTCTTCTTTAATATCAAAGACCCAGCCTTCTGTGATAGTGAATTTCACAGGCAGACCACCCTCTGAGTGAAGAAATATTTTCTCATCTCAATCCGAAATGGTCTGCCTGCGTCCTTGGCTGTGACTCCTGGCCCACACGAGGAGGAACATCCTCCCCACATCGAGTCTGTTAGAATCAGATGCTGTACATTGTATAATATTGAGCAAAAAAGATTGAACTCCCTACCTAACAGTATTGTGGGAGGGGGAATTCAAGAAGGTGACCTCTTAATGTTAACTAGACTTGGGAGTTGGATGCCAACCCAACCCGCACGTCATGTCGGCATCAATGCAACACCTTCCTCCATCACACATTGCCCATTTTCATTTAGTCAGGGCATGACCTCTGCAGAACCCAAATCACCAAAAGAGAAAATGGGAAAATTCTGGTCACTAACTTCCTCCTTGATGTCTTGTTGTGAACTGAAGATAAAACAGACCATTTTCACGAGATGTGGCAGAGAAACTAACTACCTAGCTTCACACAAGCATCATAAAACTCTGTGTCAGAACCTGCGGCTTTCTGCAGAGTTGGGATCTCCAGAGCAGTTGGCAGCTGTTCACCCCATTGCACTGTTGCATTCCATTTACTTTCAATTTACCATTCAGTGCCTTTTCATTGCAGAATAAAAAAGGCTTGTACTTATGTAGAGCTGTCCATTATCATTGGATGCCCCACAGCCAGTGATGCATTGTAAAGGTGTTGGAGATAGATCAGCCAATTTGTGCACAGCAAGACCCCACAAACAGAACCTGATTTTGAGATAAACAGCAGTGCTGGAGGACACATCTGGGGAGGTTCTTTGACCCAAAAGCATTGACTCTGCTTCTTTCTCCCTGCAGATGCTGAGTTCCTCCAGCATTTTCTGTTTTGCCTGGTTGTGGGTATGTTCGCCGAGCTGGCAAATTGATTTGCAGACATTTCATCTCCTGTCTAGGTGTCATCTTTATCGCTTTGGAGCCTCCCGTGAAGCACTCTGTAGTGTGTCTTCTGGAATATATTTGGTTCCATCCTGCTACTTCTGGTTGTCCATTACAGTGGCCGATATATTGGGTCCAGGTCAATGTGCTTTTAGAAATTTTCTGGCTGTCCTCTGTGTGGCTTGTCCTGTGATAGTTGTGTTGTTCCAGTCAAATTTGTGGTCCCTGTCATCTTTTTGTGTGGCTACTAAGGTCGTGGCCAAATAAATTCCAGAAGACGCAATGCAGCAATGCTTCACAGTTGGCTCCAAAGCAATGAAGATGTCACCTGTACAGGGGCCGAACATCTGCAAATCAACTTCTCAGCTTAGCGAACATACCCATAACCATGACAACCAGCACCAAAGCTACTAACCTTTACGCAAACCTTGAACTTTCTGTTTTTATTGCAGCTCTCCAGCATTGGCAGTATTATATTTTTATCTGTGTATGAGATATTGGTTGAAGGATAAGTATTTTCCAGCACATGGGAAAAACCTCCCCTTTGTGTTTTCTGAAAGTGAGCTGCAAGATCTTCAATTAAGGCAGGCCCACCTGAGAGAATAAGAATAATACGTTTTCGCTTTACCAAATTGGCATTCAATTTGTTTTTTTTAATACTGCAATCTTTGTTATTGTTTGATACAACAACAACTTGTATTTCTGTAGCATCTTAACTGGAGCACAATGTTCTTCTGTGCTTCACAGAACCATGTTACTGTTTGCCAGTCAGTATTTGACACTAAACTTTGGAAAAGCAAACTCAAACAGATGACGAAATAGGTTTTAAGGAGGGGTTTAAAGGAGCAAAGCAAGCCAGCGAGGTTTAAGAAGACCTTAAGCAGAGCTTAAGATATTGTCAGTCAAATGCATGGCCAGCAATTATAAAATGATTAAAATTAGAGCTGCTGAGAAGACCATAATGAGATGAACATGGATATTGTGGGGGGTTGTGTGGTTGGAAGAGGTTACAGAAATAGGGAGGGTCAGGGACATGTAGGGATTTGGAAATGAGAAGGAAAATTTGAAAATGGAACCATTGCCAATGTAGGTAAACAAGAACTGGGAGGAAAGGTGAATATGACTTGATATGAGTTGGGATATAGGCCACAGGTGTGAAATAGTTTCAAAGTTACAGGAGACCTAACAGAAACACTTTGGAACAGTCAAGCCGACAGGAGGCCAAAGGCATGGATGAAGCTGTCAGTAGCAGATAAGCTGAGGCAGAAGTGTACAATGTTACAGAGGTGGTAATGGGCAGGCATGGATATGTGGTCCGAACCTCAGCTTGCGCTCAAATCTGAGATACAGTTGGTGAACAAATAAGCAATGTAATATGCAGATGGACTGGGTAAATAATGTTGCCAGTGGATCCAAAGAATGGGAATTCATGGAATGCTTACAGGATGGCTTTTTGGAACAGCTTGTCATGGAGCCCACAAGGGAGCAGGCTATTCTGGACCTAGTGCTATGTAATGAACCAGACTTTATAAAAAATCTTAAAGTAAGGGAACACTTAGGAAGCAGCGACCATAATATGGTAGAGTTCAGTATGCAGTTTGAAAGAGAGAAGGCAAAATCGAA